>NC_048236.1:3228002-3417338 GCF_002007445.2 Ailuropoda melanoleuca
TTTATCAAGTCATTCTTGAGCAGGATGGTTCTTAGCCTCCAAGTGTTTGAGTTTCTTCCAGGTTTTTCCTTGAATCCACCCATTTTCTGCACAAGGTGGTGCTCACGGCAGCGAGCGGTCAGGTGAGCGGCCTAGCACTGAGGGGCAGGAGCGGGAGAACCACGTCACCTCCGGCCACGTGGGCTGTTTATGTGGAAGATGCATCGTGACGTAGTGAATTGTAACAGGCCTTCTGAGGCGTTCAGAAGACTTCACCAACCTCCAGGCTGTATAATTTATGCTCCTGGGAAGTCCACAGAGAGGACAAAGGCTCTTCTATTGATAGCAGGTAAAACGAGGTCCCAAGGAACTGAAGTGATTTGCCCAGGATCAGGAACAAAGTCAGGGGCCTCTTTGCTCCTTGGATTCCGAAGCCTGTTTTCAGGAAAACCATAGCACGTGGGTTCTGGTAAAGGAAATGCTTCCCAAAATGCACTTGGGGCTGCCCCCTGACTGATGCCAAGTCTTCAGGGGTTCCTCGGAGAGGAGAGAAATGGAAAGTCCCTGTGTTAGGTATCTATTGCTCTTAACATTTTGCCCAAATCTTAGTGGCTTAAAATGACACTGGTCATTTATCACCCCTCCCAGTTTCTGCGTCAGGAATCTGGGAATGGCTCAGCTGGGCCATTGTAGCTCCAGCCCTTCGTGAGGTGGCAGTCATGGGGTGTCTGTCCACAGGGTCCCCTTGAAGGCTCCTTCACTAACCTGTTTGGTACTGGGCTGGGACACTGGAAAGATGGGGGCCCCCCCAGCATCGCTCTCTCTCTGTCTCTATGTGGTGTCTTTGGCAAGGTGGCTTCGGGGGAGCTCAGGGCTCCCATAGTGCGTGTCCTAAGGGAGAGCACCAGGCTTAACCTCAGAAGTCATGCCACATGACCTCGGCCATGGTTTGTGCTTCCGTGAGTTAGAAGTGGGGTGTGGAACCGGCTGTGTTCAGAGGGAGGGGAACAAGGCATCATCTCTTTATGGGACGAGTGTAAAAAATTTGGGCACATATTTTAAAACCTCCCCAAGTTACATGGCTCATGGGTTAGCAGGGCCAGGATTGGAAGAAGAGATCCGGCAGCTCATTGTGTTCAAATACTGAGGGAGAGCCAGATTAGGGGGTCTGATCTGGGGGTTTTCTTCAGGGTGTTACCTCATTTTTAAGCTGTTGTAAATCCTTTGGGGAACAAGATATTGACAGTAGCTGAATAAACAAGCAGACAGACAGACACAGCCTTACTGAATCACTGCTAGCGACAGTTCGCAATGCCCCTTATGTTTGTAGAACGCTGGGTCTAGATCTACGTAGAAGGACTTGTCGGAGGTCACATAACAAGTTAGATCAGAAGCAGAAGCAGGACTAGAGCACAGGTGTCCTTATTCTTGTTTTCTCTTTGCTCTGCTGCATTGGCGGAACTCCCTGGATAATCGGTCTACTAGTTTATGAGAATATTTTCATTTCGTCTTTCCTCAAAATAGCAGAGATGGTACCCATCATTGACTCGTGGACAGCTGTGGGCAGGCTCACAATGGGACAGCGTGGCTCTGGCTGTTGCTGGGCAAGGCAAGGCTTTGCATGGTGAGTGAAAGTGCAGAATGGGGCGCCTGGGTGGCTCAGTTGTTGAGCGTCTGCCTTCGGATCAGAGCGTGATCCCGGGGTCCTGGGATCGAGCCCCACATTGGGCTCCTCCGCTGGAAGCCTGCTTCTTCCTCTCCCACTCCCCCTGCTTGTGTTCCCTCTCTCGCTGGCTGTCTCTCTCTCTGTCAAATAAATAAATAAAATCTTAAAAAAAAAAAAAAGAAAGTGCAGAAGGTGTTGGAGGTAGTCCCCGATCTCAGAGACCCAGGAACTGAGGTGGGCAGGTGGGTGGGATAGTGCTTAAGTCCTTTGATGAGTCAGAAGAAGGCTGCCATTCACATCCAGGTCTCTTAATGTGAAATCTAGTTTGGTTTTTCCCCCCACCTTGGATTCTTGTGCGTTTCTGAAATGAAAAGCAAAGTGTTTTAAAAAAGTTGCTTGGGCTTAATTACCCATTGGTGTGCTCCCTGCAGATACCCTGGAGGAGTTCCTACTTTAGGCAGTTTACCAAATCAGTCAACATGCAATTATTGAGGACTCTGTTTACCCAGCATTGTGCTAGGCACCGTGACACTCAGTGTAAAATCTCGGTGTATAGCAAGGTTATAGTGGTGGTTCCTGGCGTCAAATAACTTTATGACCCAAACCCCCACAGAACATACCATTTAACCAAGTATCGATCACCTAGATGACGCAAAACGGTCTGACTTCACAGAAATCACACCTTAACCAGTACTTTCTAGGAAAAACAAATAATTAATAGTAGTGTGCTTTTATTAAAAAAAAAACACACATACATATGACGGCAGAGAACTTAAGCACTACTGGAAAATCTGAAATGTGTGGCAGCCTTCTAATTAAAAAGATTATTTCCTGCAAATTCGGATGGAATATCCTTCCCCTGCTTCTATTTTTTTTTTCCATAAAACAAACTCTCTGTGAGCAATGTGAAATTTATTATGAGAGGGAACATGCTCACTTTCCAAACATCCTAGTCAGTCAGTCCAAGGAAACGAAGCAGAGATGACTTGGACGACACCTTCCTTTGCACACACGGCCGTTCACTGTGTCCGGGCACAGCCCGTCGGCGGGCTTAGACAGCTGGGGGCACGTCCGGGGAATCAGAGTGATGCAGATGGAAATTGCCTATTGGGTCTCCCGCTCCCACCACCAGACTAATCCAAACTCCAGCTTTGTCTCTTGTACAACCTCCACGACTTTTCCCAGCCAAGGCTTAAATGACTCAAGTTCCACCATGTTCCCGGGGGGGGGGGGAGGATACTGCAGCCAAATAGAACGAATTCACCATTTGGAAATTTTCCCCTTTTATTAAATCTAATTTTTCCTTCCCGTGTTTTCCTACTGTCATGTTCTTGCTGGATCCCTTTGGACCACCCACTGTGCCTGCTCTTCAAATGTGTGGACTGGAATTTCCCATCGTTATTTGTTCTATGACCCATTTTTGAATTGTCAGCAGTCACGGCCGTGGCACTGGGGTCCCAGCCCTTAGATTCAGACACACTGTGGGTCCAGCCACCTGGCTGACCACATTGTCGATTCTCTATTATGTACACAAACAAGCGTCACCTCTTTGTGTCAGGGTCCCATCATCTCTGCTCTCAACCTCTTGAGTCAAATTTAGCATAGTGCAGCGAGAAAATCCCAGATGTGGCCACACAAGGGGAGTATCCTTGAGACCCAGAAAAAGGTGAGCCTGCCCCAGCCAAGGATCCCTGTCAACTAGGAATCTAAAGAAAGTGAAACTCTAACCCACCTTCTTTTTCCCATTAGGCATTTTTACTCTTTCTTGACATTCTTGCTACTTTAATTTGAAATTCTATAATTTTCAAAGTCCTTTTTCAAAGCCTTAAGCCGAAAGCAACCATGTCTAATTACAGGCAAATAGAATCCTCTGGCTGTATAATTCATCATAATACAGTAATACCAGAAATAAGTCTGATGATAAGATTCACTGTTTATTGATAAATGCACCCAAACAGAGGCTGTCTCCCTGCAGTCCAAGAAGCAGCACAGAGCCCACGGTCTGGGCGAGAACACGGAGGCATAGAGACTTGAAATAACTGGTGTTGGTCTCGGGCTTGGAATCGGAACTCAGATGAGCTGGAGAACATACCCGCTTCCAACACTGCCTCCTGCTCTCCACACGAACTCATCTTGGAATGACCGGGAAGAAGGCAGAGATGGAGGGAGTGGGAACCGGACACACACACACACACACACACACACCCGATTTGGCACCAAGAAGCTTCTGTCTGCTGTTCCTCATTGCACACAGAACACTATGTGTCAGACCCATTTGCAGTTCCCAGTGACAGCTGTTATGCCCCCATCTGCTCATGCGCGCGTCACTCATACAGACGTCCTGACGCTGCGTCAGCCGGCTCTAAGTCAAAAGGGAAAGACAGTCATGGGTAATTACGATCTTGCCCGACGAGAAGGCATTCAGGCCTGGGCCCAGGAGAGGCTGTTGCACAACGCTGTTCTTTGGTGGTTTGCTTTTACTTTTGAAAGTCTCATCAGGGCTGACAATGATGCCCGTGGTTCCACCATTGCTGAGGCTGCTGTGCCAAACACCCGGTGAACCAAAGTACCCGTATCGGTTACCCAGACATACCTGCCCCCCACCCAGGAGCAACAGTAAGAGCTCCGATCCCTGCGCTGCCACTTAACTTCTTTTAGAACTGTTCTCTGTGCTTCAATTCTTTTATCCTTACAATGGGTACATACTCTCTCTTCTCTCCCTTTCTCGGAAGGATATTGCCCCCAAATGACACAACAGAACTACCCTGCTGTTCTTGTTGCTTTGTCCAGGAACAGGGCATGTGTTCCCATTGACCTTGACCAGGAGGATGGGCACAGCTCGGTGCTTCTCATATGCCTCTTCTCTGAGCATCCAAATTCCATCCTTTCTATGGTCACGACTCAGCTCCAATTCTGAATCCGTGGCTTGGTGTCAGTCAAAAGTTCTGGGACATTCTTAGCTGTGATACCTTCAGATTGCCTCTGCTCCGTTTCCTCTTTCTTCAGCTTTTTTTTTCTTTCTTCAGATTAGACAGCTCTTGGATCCTTTCACTCTATTCTGTCTGGCTTTTAATCTCTTTCATATTTTCTACCTTTTTTCTCTCTGGGCTACATCCTGGATAATTTCCCCAGTTCAATCCTTCAGTTCCCAAAGGCTCTCTTTGCGTGGTGTATGTCCTCTGTCAAATGTATCCATTGAGTTTTTAAATTTCTATTTTATTTCCTTATTTTCTAGAAGTTCTGTTTCATTCTTTTATCTATCTGCTTATCTTTTACTCATATTTGAAAGACCCTCTTCCATTTGTTGATTGTTCTGTCCTTTCTGCTGGCTCTTGCTCTTGGTGCCTTGTTTCCTTATATTTGTGGTGATTTTTAGCTGTGAGCTTCTCATCTTCCTTAGAAATTGCTGGAAATCCTTCAAGGCCCAGGGATAGGTGAATTCCTTCAGAGAAGATTTCTGTTTGCTTCTTGGGGTGCCTGTTTGTCCTCTAGTCTGGGATCACTTTAAGTTTCCTGCATGGTTTTTTCAGATGACCCATGAAGAGTGAATTTAAGCTATAAACACACAAGAAGTCTGGCTTATAGTTCTCAAGAGAGATATTCCCCTCTCCTCTCTAGTGCCAAGATCCAAATAAGCAATTTTCCTTGCAAATGTTATTGGCTCCCCAAATCTGGGAAGGAGGTTGGCTTTATTTTCAGTCCTTCCTTCCACTGAGAGTGTGACCCTTGGAGGTTCTAATTTTATGGGACATCTCCTGTGGGACTGTGCACCTTGGGCAGACGTGGGTTCAGTCTGCTGCCCATAAACTCTCATAAGGCTCCAAACATATCCATTCCCAAGTTCACAAGATCCAGAAAATTCCTTCAAGGAATTCCTTCAAATGCTGGCATGAGTGCTCTTCTCACTTGAGTTCTGTTTTCATTTATTTTTTTTGGCCGGTATATTCCCTACTTTCTTGCTAACTCGTGGAGGCATTTAAAGATAATAAAAATATTTCCCCCTGCATTTTCAGTTGTTTTGAGCAGGCTGGTGAGTGTGGACACCTAGTTCACCACATTGCTAGAAGCAGACACCTCAGTTTAAATCCTGCCTTTTCCACAGCCTCTCCTCAGAGCCTCAACACAATGTAACCAGCTTAGCCACTTGGCATTGGAGACAGCTGGCTCCCCATCAACAACTGGGAGCCCATCAGAGCCTGGGTTCTTTCCACTTTCTATCCCATTGGAGACTCAGAGCTGACCGGTTGAACGGGATGGTAGGCCTCTCGCTCTCCCTTTTCCCCCGGTGCACTATACTTTACAATTCCCTGCCCCCGTGGTTCCTCCCTTTTGCTCTCCTCCTAAGTAAGTGACCAACACAATGACTGTCACCAGGCTAATGTCAGCCCCTCTACTCTATTTGTGTCTCTATGAAATACGAGCCTGCAGAGAGCAAAAGCTCATTTTTCTGAACTGTAGGAAACAGTTGGTCTGGGGTAGTATATTTATTTATTTATTTATTTATTTATTTTTAAAAGATTTTATTTATTTATTTGATAGAGATAGAGACAGCCAGCGAAAGAGGGAACACAAGCAGGGGGAGTGGGAGAGGAAGAAGCAGGCTCATAGCGGAGGAGCCGGATGTGGGGCTCGATCCCATATCGCCGGGATCACGCCCTGAGCCGAAGGCAGACGCCCAACCGCTGTGCCACCCAGGCGCCCCTGGGGTAGTATATTTAGATACTCACATGATTATAGCATGTAGTCAGCATGGAGACCTTTGTGCTAAAGTACAACTGATGTTTCAAGTTGTAAATGTGAAGAAAAAAAGTTAATTCAACAACTATTAGTCTATGTGACGTGAATCACTGTCTATGTAAAAATTTGCCATTTGATTAGGGAAATGTAAGAGCCTTGCCTGAGATCTTTCCAAGATATTCAATATTTATTCATAAAAAAAAATCCATCACGCACCTACCACAGGCTAGACCCCATGCAAGGCACAGGGTCCAGTGGTGAGCAAGATAGACAAAGTCTTTGTGTTTGTAGGGCACGAGGCAGAGCATGGGGGTTGGAGCATGAGGCGGCGGGGGGGGGGGACCGTACTATGGATGAGCCATCAGCAAGAACGGTAGGCAGCTAACGCTTTCTCAAAACCTACACCCAGGCCCCACTCCCAGACAGTAGGGATGGCCTGGGCAGAGGGTTTTTTTTTTTTTTTTAATTTTGTTCAATTTTGTTTTTTAAAGCTCCCAGGTGATTCTAATGACTAGCCAATGTTGGAAACTACTGCTCTAATCAATAATTTAGGATGGAATTTCCAAAAAGGGGTTCTTTTATTATTATTATTTATTTATTTGACAGAGACAGCGAGAGAGGGAACACAAGCCAGGAGAGTTTGAGAGGGAGAAGCAGGCTTCCCGTGGAGCAGGGAGCCTGATGCGGGGCTCGATCCCAGGACCCTGGGATCATCACCTGAGCTGAAGGCAGATGCTTAACGACTGAGCCACCCAGGCACCCCAGCCAAAAGGGGTTCTGAGGCTGGGTCACACAGTGCAGGGGTCTTGGTCCACTCATCCCTCCCTGCTGCCCAGGTGTGGGGGCATCCAGGGCCCCCAGGTATGTCCTCACCCTGACAGACAGCCTCATCTGTCTGCTGCCTGGGCCATACGAATGTGATACTTCCTATATGTGCCATAATGTGGGAAGGGGGGGAGACCCTGAATTGGAATATCTGTACCATAGGATTTAGTGGGGATTGGCAGTGTGATTTCGTGAAAAAAATCAAGGATTCGGGGTCAGATAAACTGAGGTTTGTATCCCTGCTCAGCCACTGACTTACTGTGTGAGCTTCGACAAATTATTTAGCCTCTTTTGACTTCACTTTTCGTATCTGTAAAGTGGAAATATCACCTAATTTCATGGTTCTTACATGGATTAGAAATAATGCCTGTAAAGCACTTAGACCTGGAGTTGGTTCCTACAGGCAGGTGTTTAATAAGTAGTAGCCATGATCATTGATGCAGTTACCATTATTAGAGAATTCTACCCAAACCACCACCAGGCCCAGAGCCAAAAAATTAAGACTGTAAGAGAAAAAGATGGAATTGGGCAGAAACATGGGATATGGTCTCCTCAGGTCTCAGTTGTAACTTGTCCCATGTGTGTCTCTCTTCAGGGCCCTTGTGCGTTCCAAGAATATTGCAGAAACATCAAATCAAACCCATCGGGAAGTATTGGTGGAGACATTTCTGCCCACACTTGCTGCTCCTGGCTCCTCCTGGGGCCTCCAAGGTTCCTGCGTGTTCCTGTTTCAAAGACATTGGAGGAATCCCTGGGCTGAGTCTGGGGACTGTGGGCCCATCCCGGAGTCGCCTTGGGTCTTCCAAGCCAGGCTTCTTGGGGTCAGGAGAGGGTGCAGGAGAAGCTGGGCAGGAGCTGCAGACTCTGGACAGGTCCTGCTTCTCTTCCCTGGGACACGACAGAAGGAAAGAGACACAGCAGAGTCCCCGCTCCAGGCCTGCTGACAGATTGAGCCCAGGGCAACTTCCTGAGAAATACAGTCCAGGGCCTGCAGACTTCCCTGGCAAGCATGTCTCCCACCCAGACGCTGACTGGAAGTGTCCTTAGGGTGATGATAGCCTGAAAAGTAGAGGTGGGCGTGGACACCAGGACACCAGCCCTGAGCCTGAAGGGACCAGCGGGTTGTGTCCCAAGGGAACGATGTCTGCAGAAGGACTCTTTTGCATCACAATCAGATTGGTGTCAGTTTTGGGCTGGCCCTCTGCAGCCCATTTAGAAAGTTATTCATGGGGTTGTCATGGTCCTCTTTCTATCCCTCATGTCCCTCCAATCTCTAAGACCCTAAGTTATCGTCCTGATACATCTTTTGCCTGTCCCTTGGTCTGTTGCTTAATCTGTACCAGGAGGAAGATGATCCCTATGTAGATGATAACACACACCCCATTAATGGACTAGTTGGGTCTCCAATCCACACTGATGGACCCTTCGACTGTGCTCTATGCAGGCCAGACTTGTCACTTCAAAAAGGTGGGCCATCTCCTTGAGGGCAGGGACTGTGTCTCCCATGTCCTGTGCAGCCCTGAGACTACCTCCTGTTGGAAGCAGAATCAGCCAGAGATATTTCCTATGACCCTCCTCATGGCATCCTGCCAAGAGAGGACGCGTTCACCCCTCCCATCTTCACAGAAGCCCAAGGCTCTCCCTGCTCCTTCTCGCAATAAGGCTGCTGGGCAGAGGAAGCCCCTTCGGCTGGGGGTGGCTGGGCCGGGATCCCTCCACTGGGGCACTGCTCAGGGGAGGGAGTCACACCGGGCTGAGTCAAGCTCAGGCCCCTCCTTTGTTCAGGAGCATCTTCCCATTTACATGTCACCTGGTGGTTTTCAGGAGCTGATCTGTGGACAGTATGTCTGCATCACAGCCTCTTCTTGGCCTTTCTTGTCCTCCTTGTTTTCCTCTTTGATGGTCTGAGTCCCAGGATCCACATATGGTTCATTTTGGTATTTAAAAAAAATTTCCTGGCCGGAGGGTTCTGGCTTCCAGGAAGGCGCTCCCATAGCGTGTGGGAGTCGGAAGCTGATCCAGGGGGCCTGACTGTGGTCAGGCCGTCTGCAATCCCTCCTCCTGGAGGCTGCTTCCCTTTGACTCACCTCTTCTTCCATTGTGAGTTATTCTTGCCTTGACCAGCCAGACCACATGGGTAGAAGTCCTGGAGAAGCCCACAGCTTCCATGTGGCTGGAATAGCGCCTCAAGAAGACTTGGGTGTGACCTTGGACAAGACTCCCTCCATGCCAGGCCTGTCCCCTCACCTGCCCAAGCCTGAGGGTTGGACTCTGTCTGAGCTTCCACACTGCATTTGTAAACCATTTTGTCTTCTGATAAGTATTGAAACCCCATGACTTCCACCACCAAAGGACACTCTGAGTGGCTTCACTTAAGAATGATACTTATTTTACATATATTGCTTCATTTAACTCTGTAGGTAAGGTCTATCCAGGCATAGGCCCACTAGCCGAGAAAATTTTGGAGAGTTGGTCTTTCTGTCTCTTAATTTGTGAAAACAATAGAGAATCTTTCACTCTTCCAATAGGATGTCTAACAAGTATGGGTGAAAGGACAGGTGCTTCTCTCTTACCCCGGGCCCGGCTTCCTGGAGAAATACGCAGAAGGAGGCCAGGGGAATGGAAGGAGCACTGGGAGATGTGACTCCAGGCAGACAAGAGCCCCAGAAGCTTATGCCCCCAGGAACTATGCTGGGAGATGCCAGCTTGGCTGTGAAAGGCCTGGCTGTCGCAGGAGGTCAGCTTATAGGATCCGAGGCCTGCTGGTCTCCTTTCCCCTCTCCTGTTCTGGGACTCATGGGGCCCGAATGAGCAGAGGAGGATACAAGACCTCACATGGGAGGCCACGAGAAGAAAGAGGCAGGACCCTGGGTGAGGGAGCTAAAGGCTAAAGGCAGCAGGAAGCTGCAGAGAGAGAAAAGAGGGCCTCCCACAGCCCTGTGGACTCCTTCTGGGAAAGAAGATAAGGCTCAACCTTGAAGTCAAGACTTGGGTACATTTCGGGACTCCCTGTTCAAGCTTGACTAACAGGAACAAGGCTGATACACCCCTACTTTACGTCAGAGCCTGTGATTATATCTTTCTCACACCACATTTTGTTCCCCCTACACAGGGGGTTTTAACATGCCTGTGTCCCCCTCCCCCCAAATTACACAAAGTCTACAGCCCTGACAGTCTTTGTTCAATGACCCATGAGAAAGTCCTGGGTCTCCACAGCGTCATTTTCTCAACCACATCTCAGCCTTGGTCTCCCCAAGGTTTTACACGCATCTAGGTCTCCTTGTCTGCCTCCTTCACCCTAGAAGTCTTCCCCCAACCCCCATCTTCCACACAGACAGCAGCCTTTGACACAATCGCACAGCCTCTGTTCTTTCTGCTTCCCATGGGCCTTCACAGAGACCAACCGAAACCAAAACCCCAAGCCAGATCTGTAACTCATGACCCAGCTCCCTGTCGGTGCCTCCAATCCACAACCAGCACCCCCGCCTCCCCAATCCAGGGCGTCTCCATTGATGAAAATGAACCGAGTATTTGAGCAACAAAATAAATAACACGGTTTTGGATTATAAACCAAACTCTAAAATAAATATCCAGGAGTCCATACTTGTATAAATAAATGACTGAATAAATAAATCCATTTGGGTGAAGAGAGAAATCTTCCAACAGAAAGACTCCAAATTACATGTAGGTACTCCCTCCTCCGGGAGGAGGAGCTCAATCTCTCCCCTTTGGGTGTAGGGAGGACTGCACACAGCAACTTGCTTCCAGGGAGTCGGGTGTGGAATGGGGGGGCCCTTTACCATGGAGAAACCTTGGCCAGATTGACCGAGGCTGGCCACCAGCGATGGGTCATGTTGGCAACACATGCCCCTGGCATGTGTACGGAGGACTTGACCTCTGTGGTTTTCTTCCAAACCCATAGCCCCAGTCTAGTCATGAGAAAATGTCAGACAGACCTGTATTAAGGGACATTCTACAAAATACCTGGCCAGCACCCTTCACAAGTGTGAAGGTCATGAAGAACAAAGGACTGAGGGACTGTCACAGCCAGGAGGAGCCTACGGAGAAAGAATGCACTGTGGTATCTTGGCTGGGATCTTGACACAGAAAAAGGACATTAGGAAAAAAAAATCTGCTGAAATCTTAATGAAGTCTGGAGTTTAGTTAATCCGAAAGTACCAGTGTTTCTTGGTCTTGACCATTGTCCCATGGAAACGTAAGTTGATAACATTCGGGGAAACGCACTGGGGAGGGGGAGGTGTAAGGGGATACTCTGTACTGTTTTGTAACTTTTTTGGGTAAAACTAAAATTATTCCAAAAGAAAAAGCTTCTTTAAAAAGATGAGGTGGGCAAAACTAGATGATTCTTTCTTTGTATATCTGTGCTTTGATTCACGATTAATATATAAACACAATCTCATTACCCAGAATTCAAACAGGCAGAAGCTTACAGAACAAAACCTGAAAGTCTCCCTTCTGGCCCAGATCGCTGCCTTCGATCGCCTGCTCCCAGCCCACAGTGTCAGTGATGGCTCAAACCTGGGAACTGCTCCCCCTGGGCCAGGCCCTCCCCGAAACACACTCTCTCTACTGAGCCATTGAACTTAATCTCCATAATGATCTACTGCGGCAGGCCCCGCTAGTCCCGCTTTAAAGACAGAGAAACTGAGGCACATGGAGATGAAAGAAGCTGGCCAGGGTGGGTGAGAGGGGCTAGAACCAGGTAAGCATGCGCCAGCATTCATGCTGTAGCCTCTTGGAGAGGAGACGCCACTCCTACTATTTGCACACAACCCTTGCACACACGCACGCGTGCGCACGCACGCACACCCACACACACACACACACGGTAGAATGACCTGGGGAGTTCTAAGGAAATACAAGTGTCCGAGCCCCTTCCCAGATACCAGTTGAATCACAGTGTCTTGCGATGGTCGCCCACATCTCCATTTTTGAAAAGTTCCCTCGGCGATCTAACGTGCAGCCTGGGGAGAGAGCCACTGGGCTGGCCAATGACCACTGCGGACTTATCACAAACATCTGAGCCGGATTCTTGCAGTTCTTAAGATAACTCCTGGTGATAAATTCGTGTCAAAGAAGGGGTCACGTCAAGTTTCTGGTCTCTAATCCCGGGCTTTGCAAACTGTTTCGTGCACATGAATCACCTGGGATCGTGTTAAGTGCAGCCTTGGATTCTGTAGGTCTGGGGTAGGGCCCAAGACCCTGCGTTTCTAACAAGCTCCCAGCCGAGGCTGATGCTGTTATTCCAGGGACCACACTTTGAGTAGCGAGGTTTTATGGGTAGTTTCAGCGGCCAGGGGTCTCCAAGCTGCTCCCCAAACTTAGGCTCTGAAACCTTTGCTTGTTCCTTGGCCAGTGACCCAGTCGCCCTCTTGGGAAACTCACCTCAAGCACCGTTGAACGGAAACAAAAGCTCTGAGGAGAGATGGCAAATGTTTACCAGGAGTTAGAAAAGCAAAGCAAAGAATAAAGCAGGAATGCGACAACCCCTAAAGCTTAAAAACAAAACAAAACAAAAGAAAAAAAAATCCAACCCAAACCCAAAGCAGCTTCACCAGGAACTTTGGGGCTTCTTTCAGCTTTAACAGGCCTGACTCAACGTCCATTAGAATGTCAGCTAAGATCCATCAAGAGTGCAATTTCCTCCCGCAGACCAGGGACCTCGGTTTGCTGTTCTAGCTGCACTCTGTTCTCCGTCAGTGGGATTTACGCATATGGAACCGAGTGTGGAATTGGGCCCATTACATTTAACTTCCTATATCTGACATATTTAATACCTACTTTTCAAATAAATGAAATCCCTGGTTAGTGCTGGCTGGGAAAGGTGCAGCTGGTTAAGGGATTTTTCATGGGCAGCTCTGTCTGTATGAGGTGGTTCCGTCAGACCCAGCAGTCCCTTGAAGAGTGTGGGGTGCCCAGAGTCTCCCAGAAAGTGGGGGACAAAGTTATAGAATAATGCAACAACATTTATAAGAGATAGGCAAATGTGTTTTCTTAAGTCTCTCTGAAAGAGGAGCTGCTTTCTGTCAGAATTACAATCACTTACACTTAGAAACGTATGTCTCAGGGTTGGGGTGAGAGAAGCTTCCAGAAGGCACTGGATTTTGCATCTACCTTTATTATGTGCCTTTCCAGAGAGGTTCATGGGTCCTGAGTTTATAAAGCGTGATAGTGGAGTCACAAGTTGGCCCATTTTGACTGATCCTTTAGGTGCTCACGAATGTTCTGAGCTGACCATCGGTGACTTAGCTCGGGGGACTGGGAGTGGGCAGCCGAGGCTAGAGGTCAACACCCAGCTACACTCTGCCCTTACCAATTGGCTCCCTGGCCAGCAGGTGTCGAGGCAGACATACCACAGGGTATCAGGGCTGGGTCCGTGCTGGTGCTCCAGAAACTGGAGCTTCTGGGGAGAAGAGCGAGGCAATCCCACCTCCTGCCCCCACCCCAAGAACCCCTTTGCAAGAGTTCATTGGCATAGGGTCTCTTGGTTGGGGGCTGATGGGGAAAGTGACATGTGTACAAATCAAGGGGTATCCAAGAGGAGAGAAAAATAAGACAATGGAGGGCATGTTGTGTTTCCTAGTCTTGATGGAGAGAAGTTGAGAAGCTCTGTTCGAGACCTGTTCTGGGAGCTTCCAGGGTCCAAGCACTGCTGTTTTTCAACACAGGGACAGGATGATGGAGCGCAGGGTCGCCTGTTCTCCCCTTTCATTTACAAAACCTGACCTTCCAGCCAGAGTCACCATTGTGCCGTTGTAGAGGGTATGTCACGGCAGAGCCTGACTTTACCCCCAGCCTCAGGGTTGGGGTCCTGGAAGGACTGGGTGGGGGTGTGGAGGGGGTGGTGTGTCGTAGAGTGTTCGGGAGTGGGTGGGGCACTGTGCTTGCAGAGTTCGGTTCTTGGCTTCTAGTTTTCCCTTTTGGCCACTGACCTCAGCCCAGCACAGAAGAGGTCTCAAGAGCAGGACACTGAGAACAGCAAAAACGAGAACCTGGAGAAAAATCCACCGTTGTGATGTTGCTGCTGTAAACGTCCCTGACCCTCAGTTCAAGTTCAGGGCTCAGCTCACTTGTCATCCAGCCTGGTTCTCCCACCCTGACGTGAGGTTCCAGTGTGCCAGACCACCTGCACGTCAGTATCGAGGCCGTGCTGGTCCTCTCCTTGCTCCTTGTGCTGCCGTTGCTGCTGGGGCCATCTGAGCAGCTCTCGACAGAAGACAGATGGAGGCAGAGCTCCTCTCTGCCCCCAGCCCCGCCCCCATCTCAGCCGACACAATAACAAACAGCCCTGTAAAAAGCACTTACATTTATGAACTGTTTATAAATTTACCGACGTTGATTTATGACCCTTGGCTGGACCTGACTTTAGACTCTTTAGGGGTATTTCTTTCTTTCTTCCTTTCTTTTTGGGATTTTTTAAAAAAGTGTTAATGTTATGGTTCACATTCTTAATATAGCCGCACGCCAGGGACTCCGCGGAAGACAGCTGGGAGCCCAACCAATGACCCATGGGCAGGAACTGAGACTTGATTTATGCCGGGGACTGGGGTTGGTGGAGAAAACCGCTTTTGATTGGTTCAGGGACGGGCTGTCGCTCCAGACGGGCCCTAAGAGGCCAGCTAGGCAGTGAGGGCAGCTGGGAGAAGCAGGAAGAAGACAAAACGGATCTAGAACTGTGTGGACCTGGCCACGTCCTAGATGCGCGACCTTCGGAAAGTGACTTGATCCCCCTGAACCCCTATTTCTTACCTGTGCAATGGGGACAGCAACACTGACCTCCGAGGGTTGTTTCAAGAGCATGTGAAGCAACATTAGTCACATACCTGACTGTGCCTCACCTGGAGAGGTGCTCGGTAAATGGGGATAGGGATTATGGCGTGCAAACAGATCCTTTCGGGGGCACGCTGGGCTCTGGAGAACCTTCCAAACGAAGTTCAGTCAACGGCGACTTGCCTTGTTACTTATGAACCGGTTTCACAGAAAGTTTGGATGGAAGTGTGCCCCTGGTCTCTTCAACGGTGGTGTGATCAGGGTCACTGCACGGAGTAGCGGTCACCCCGGGCATCTCCTCTAAGCTACGCGAAGACTCTGGACGGGTTGGGAGGGAAGTGAGAACAAAGAAGTTCCTTCCACCCCCAACGGCTCTGCCCATCCCGACACATGCCAGGAAAAACAAATACCATTTTCACTGTGTCATTACACCTTAATTACTGCCTGTGTCACTGTGTACGTCTCCACAGTCTGCCAAGAAAACAAGGCACTAACAGGTATTGCACACCTTGAGTTGTCCAGATCGTGGCAGGATGGCTCTTGGCGCTAATCTCACATCAGCCTCTGAGGTGGTGTTCTCCATTTTTAAAGATAAACTGCGGTTCAGAGAGATGAAAGTAACTCGTCCATGATCACATAGCTAGTAAGTAGCTAAGACTCCTAACCTATCCATTATCCCCAAATCTCCTTTCTTTCTCTCTCTCTCTCTATATTACAAACAAAACAAAATACCGACTGAGGGTCTCTGAGCGCTCCTTGCGATGTGTGAAACCCAGCCCAAAACACAGCACGTTCTTCAGACCAGGAAATGTCCCAAGTTAGCTTGTGCCTGCTCGCTGCTGTAATGGAGACAGACCCCAGCTTTCCCAAAGAGCCTTTCTGGGCCTAAAAAAGAACAGGGAAAACAAAGCCAAACGCGAAAACCTGCGCTCTTTCCATTAGGCCGGAACCCACCGGCAGTGACCCTTTCGGACACCAGGTGGCGCCCAAGTAAGGCCAAATGGGGAGCGGAGGGCTGGGCCGATTTCGGAGGGGAACAGCGTCCACAAACTGTCGCACTGGGTAGATAAAGGTGACTGCCGGAGAAAGAGAGGTGTCCCACTCCGGCTCCCACTCTTTCTCCCACTCCGGAGAAAGAGAGGTGTCCCACTCCGGCTCTGGCAGAGTGGCATTCCGGTGAGACACTACGCGAGGACACCGTGTCTCAACACTAAGCCGCCGTGGTTGAGCTCCTGCTGTGGTCCAGGCTGACTGACAGCCGGAGGCTGTGGCCACAGGGCCTGCCAGGAAGGCTGGAGGGACAGAACTTGGGAGGTGTGGGTGGGACTCCTTCTGTTTATCTGAGAGGCCCTCTTCCCAGTGTCCCCTCAAAGAGATGCTCCCAGCCCCTCCCCAGTTCTGGGTGGCCGTCTGTGGGTACCCTGGGTGGACACCAGCTGATGTCTGTGGTTACAGCAGAGGAGTCCTCCTCAGACCCCAAGCTTCTGATTGCCGTTGAGAGAGGGAAGGAGAAGACTCTCTGATGGCTGCCCCTCCAAAGCGAGGCCCTTCTGGGGCACCCGGGTGGCTCAGTCGGTTAGGCGTCTGCCTTCAGCTCAGGTCATGATCCCAGTGTTCTGGGATTGAGCCCCGCATCAGGCTCCCTGCTCAGTGGGCAGCCTGCTTCTCCCTCTCCCACTCCCCCTGCTTGTGTGCTCTCTCTCTCCCTCTGTCAAATAAATAAATAAAATCTTAAAAAAAAAGAAAGAAGCCAGGCCCTTCTATCTATGACCTCGTCCCCTCTCCCATTGCCCACAGAGCCTTGATGTTTGATTTCCGTGTGGTATGTGTTAGAGTGAAATCATGGACATTTGGAGTCCAGGGGACATGAACAAGCCAGAAACCTTAGCAACATGGCCAAGTGGACAAAGTGATGACTTGGTGTGTCAATGTCACTCCACAAACCTTCCCAAACCTACTGGGAAGTTTTCTCCTAAGTCATTGAAAATAGTCTAGAAAACCCGAGGTTCAACATGGTATTTCCCAAAGAGCTTGTCTAAGCCAGACGTGGGACAGAACTCTGTCAGGCTAACTGTTTGGGGGATTGGTTTGGATGATAAGGTCACCCATGGTGCATGAGAGCTGTTGGAAGGGGAGATGGTTCTCTTCTGCCCGTGGAGTGCCCATAAGGACAGTCCCCTGCCACCTAGGCTTCCAGCCTGGAGACCCTTGTGTTCCTCGCCATCTGTGTGTTGTGGATTCCAGAGCCAATATCTGCTAGTTTCATAGACAGAGAGTGAGCTCTCCCTGCGACTCATTAGTTACATGCCAAGGGAAGGAAAGGAAGAAAACGCTGACAAAAATGTTCCTTCAAAGTTCATCGCTGCCCATAGTCTCCCTAATTGACGTAGCTCCTTTGGTTGGCCCTTTCGTACCTGTATTGTGTTGAAGATGGGCTATGGCTCGGTGTAAACTAAGCCACATCACGACCTAACGACCTGGAAAATCTTGGTGTCATGAGCAAAGCTAGCTTTGAGTTACTGAGGAGAAATGTACACTCGCCAATGCCCACTGACACGCACACACGTGCACAGGCGCACACGCACACGCGTGCCCCCCCCCACACGCACCCAAAGCACCAGGATCTCAGACCTCCTGTTCGTGTCGTTTCCTCCATAGTTCAAATTAAACACAGTCTCAGTCTCTTGCTCTCTCTCTTCCTCTCTCTCTTATTAAATTTATTTTTAACAGCACCTTAAAAAAAATAAACACATCCCTCTGTGCCACTCTCATGCCAGGTGCGGCCAGGGGCAAATTTTTACAGCTGAATTACATGACCTGAAAAATACGGAGTACATAATGAGGACATTGAGAGACACCCATCCATAGCGCCGGGCCAGCGGCTAGTGTAATAACATTCCTGGAGAGAGCAGTAGACCGAGCAGCAGCAGAGTCAGGGCTGGGGCCCTGACTCAGCATGAGGAATTATATATATCTTGGAACTCTTTCCTGAACCTAAACATTATTGCTAAGAAAGGGATAACAGAGCGAGCGGCCCTGGCTCTCCAGCCTGGGCTCACACAGTGCCGCGGATGAGTCTCCCCCAGGCCTGGCTCTGCCCGGGACACGGATGCAGCCGAAGGCCCGGGAGGTCCCCCCGGAAGGTGTCATGGACCTTTTAAGTCCCGTGAACCCCTTCTCTGTAACAGCTGACTGGCCTCATCCCGAAACCCCCAGTTCTCTGGAGCTCAGAGTAGAGCTGGGACAACAGCAAGAGCCAGGAGAGGTGGCTCTTCCTAGATAATTTTTTCTTTTCGAGGTAAAATTCACATAGCATAAAACGAACCACTAACCATTTTAAAGTGTACGATTCAGAGGCATTTAGCACACCCACAGTGTCGGGCTACCACCACCTCTGTCTAGTTCTAAAACATTTTCATCACCCAGAAAGGAAACGTCTTTCCCATTAAGGGGTCACTCTCTGCCCCCCACCAGCCCTGCCCCACTGCCCCCAGCCCCCGGCAATTTCCCATCTGCTTTCTGTCCCTTTGGATTTACCTACTCTAGGTGTTTCGTACACATGGAATCATATACTGAGCGGCTCTTTATGTAAGATGGAGATTTTAAAAACTTTCCTTGATATCACTGTGTATACAGTGTGCCAATTTGAACTGTATAGCTTAACATATTTTCATAGGCAAACCACACCCAAGTAACCACCACCCAAACCAAGCCACAGAACGTGATTGGCTCCCGGGAGCCCCTCCTACTACCCCCCAGTCCTGCTGCCCAGAGGGAGCCACTCTCCTGACTTCTGTGTCATGGATTCCTTTTACTTGCTTTCATCCTGTTGCGTGTAGTTGTAGTTGGTCCATCGTCATTGCTGTGTACTCTTCCGTTGTGTGACTCTACCACAATTTATGTGTCCATTTGACTGTCAAGGGATGTTGGAAAAGTTGCCAGCTTCTAAGCTATGTATTTTTAATTGACATTCAAGTCCAAAAAATGTGTTGAGTGGGTTTCTCAGACAACAGCAAATTAAAAGCATCAGAATAGAAGGAGTGGGCACTATTGGGTGAGAGGGTTGGACTGGATGGTCCCTGAGGTTTTCATGGCTCAGACACGCTATGACTTGGGGCACGGTGAGGGAAGGCAGAGCAGAAGCTAAGCGTCTCTGAGTCTACTCTTCCCGAATAAACTGGGGACCTTTCTGGGTGAAGGGTCATGGAGTCAGAAAAGCTCCAACCAGTTTCTAGGATTTGGGGTCACTTGTGCTTCCCCCCCACCCATGTTGGACCTCAAATGGACAGCTGCATCCTCTGCCCACAAGGACATGCCTCAAGGCCAACCTGACTGTCCCTTCATTGGTAACCTGTCTTGTGCAAAGGGAGAAGTTCTCTCTGGAGAATCGGCCATCTGGGGGCTGCCCCAGCCAGTTTGTTAGGAATCCAGGCTCACTCAGGGCTCATAGTCCTGGAACCTGGTAAGCTTCAACTTGTCCCCAAACCTGGTCACTGTGGAAAGATGACATGCCTTGAGGCTGGTGTCCAATTGACCTTGGCCAGACCTACAAGAAAGACAAAGGAAACCTCCAATACACTGCTTTATGGTTTGGCTGAGGCAGATTCTCCAATTACCCCTCTTAAGAAATCAATAACACATCAAAATGTATTTCCTTTTCCGTATGTTGAATTGTACCTTTTCCTGTTACACTGACTATCCCCGTCTCCACAGAGGTGAAGCAGGCTTTGTCATCTGTAGATTCAGCCTTGGCTGGCCCCATACATGTGTGGAACAAAGTGTGGGGCGGCCACTTTGAAAACAAAAGATCCAGGTAAAAGAAATGCCATCAGGCAGCCATCCAGACGTCTAACCTCCTGCTTTTATGCAGTTAAGCTCAGGGCATTCCCAACGCTGTCATTTCCATCCTCTGTGTTAAGCGCAACCTGTGTGGGGAAATGGATCCAGCGTTCACCCACCAGGAAACTTCCAGATATCCCCTGTGTGGGGAGAAAAGACGCCTTTGAATGTAGATTTCTCCAGCTTCATTTCCTTTCCCATCATGGATGCTGTGAGAACCCTCACCGCCTAACCTCCCTGTGGACATTCCATCACTGGGGAGCTGGTTTAGGAATGGGGGGGCTCTTGGCAAAGAAAACAGTGGAGAGGGAGAAGGGACTCACTTATTGCCTCTGAGAGCAGAGAGAGTCCAGAGTGGGGCCCTGATTTCTGGATGCCCCTGGCTCTTCTTGCCCCTTTGTCTACTCTGCTCATCCTTCAAGGTTCAACTCAAGTCTCTCCTTGCTGAGGAAACCTGTTCCGACCTGTCCCCTCTGTCCGTGTCACCTCTACTCCCAGCTCCTGCAGCCCGGCTGTCTGCTGCCACCAACCTGGCCCTTGGTGTTGCCCTGTGGTTGGTCCTTCCTCTGTAACATCCCCTCCTTACCAGACCACAAGCCCCTTAAGCTGTGGGAGGAGAGGCCTGTGTGGCCCACGCCTTCTGCCTGTACCCCTGCCCCCACCAGCACCCAGCAAGCGGCAGGGTCTCCAGAATGTTTGGTTGCTAAGAACAACGGTATGAAGTACTTGCGTACCTGGCATTTTTCTCTATTGATGTATTCTCAATCAGGGCTTTCAACTCAGAATTCTGGAAAACTGAAGGCGAGAGAAGATAAGTAGGTTTGAGGCAAGCATCTGCTCCCTCTGATGGACTGTGGGCGCCCGCCATCCCCTGTGGGGTGTACCAAGAGTAGCTGGGCTCGGTGGGGAAGGGTGCTCGGATCCATTAGCAGTGTCTGCTGTGGGCACAGAGCGGCCAGGAGCAAGTGTGCCACAGATTTGCCACGCTCGATCTCCTCCAAAGCTTCGTCTTACGGTGGAGGAGACTGAGGTGAGGAGAGGGGAAGTGACTTTATCCAAGGAAAATCAATTTCCTAAAAGGACTCTGCGCTCTGGGCGATGAGCTAACACGTTGGCACTGCTCGTATGCGGCTGTCTTGAACACGGTCTCCATAAGACCATCTTCCGCTTGCTTTGAGGTGGTGGATTTTGACACGGGAAGACTTATTAGGGAAAGGCATGAGTCAGATCTTCTGAAGCCGCTAAAGAGCATATTAAGCCATCGACAGCTTTTTCTGATTTTTGGTTTCTTACAGTAGTTGAACTGATTTTTTTTCTTTTTAATGTAAACAGACTTTCCCCTCTGTAGCCAGCCAAGTCCCCCCTGGTGAATCTGTTAGAGTATGGTGGCATTTATGACTTCAAGACCGAGAGAGTTGAAAAAAGCAACTGGATGTCATAAGAATTTGTGCTGCTTTTTCTGAGCTCGGTCCCCAAGGTTTCAGCTGGGACTTTGCTCCCTTCATTCCTTGAAATTGGCCATGCCCTGTCACATTGCTTAGAGTCGACTTAGCATTGACTTCATTCTGAATTAGTTTCCTGTCAGTTGTTTAACGTCTCTAGCCCCCGTAGACAGTGAACCACCCAAGGCAGAACTGTGACTTAATATCACCATGCACGCCCCCCTCCAGCCCAGCAGACTACCTTGAACTCTGCCCACCCACTAGCTCATTCATTCGTGTATGTCCACACACGAAAACCATTTGTCTTCCCAGAACTCGTTGTGGAAGGAACTGCTTGGGCAAGATGGGACATGCGGTCCTGACTATTGAAACATGAAGCAAGGACTCATCCCAATGTGACTTTTCTTTGCACAGTTTGATGCCTTCTAGGGTGGTGAACACATGACACAGGGTTCCAGAAGGGTCTGATGAAAGGGCAGGCTTGGCAGAGCTGGGGAGAAGTTGATAACAGTCCCCCAAGGAGAAAAAAAATACCTCTAGCTTCAGAATTTTATCTACTATTTCCTTTCTTTACAAATTTTTATGTGAAAAATTTCAAACATAGGTGGAAGGGCATAATGAACTCCGTGACCCCATCACACATCGATTATCTTCAACTCAGGCCCAGTCTTGTTCCATCTTTGTTTACTCCCTGTCCCTGATGCTGGATTATTTTGAAGTGAAGCCCAGAATCGTATTGTTTCATTCATATGTTTCAACATGTATGGCCCAAAGATAAGATAAGGAATTTTTAAAAAGCTACTCAGAACACCATGACCCGTCTAAAAATGAACAACTCCTTAATAACGTCTGATATACAGCTCTGTGATTGTCTCCTGAATGTTCCTTTTCTGTTTTTGAACAGTTGCAAATTTACTTGTCTGATTCAGTATCCAAATAAAGTCCATGCACTGGGCTTGGTCAATATGCTTCTGAAGCCTCTTTTGAGTTCATAGTGGTAGTTCTTATCTAGGGGCAATTGTGCTCCCGAGGGGCACTTGGCAATGTCTGGAGACATTTTTGTGGTTGTTGCACGTGGAGGTGGAGGCCAGGGATGCTGCTTAAAGTCTCACAGTGCTCAGGGCTGTCCCCACCACAAAGACTAATCCAGCCTTAATATCAAGAAGATTGACATTGAGACAACAAGACCTAGAGGTGCCACCTCTCTCTGTTTTTCTTGCAGGTTCTGTGTTGAGGAAAGGAAAGCAGAATGGTCCTCCTGCTCTGGACCGTGCTCTTTGTACCTTTATGGTGCATTCAGCACGGCCCTCTACAGGCTGAACTTCCTTCAACTTGGTGGTTCCATCTGCCCTCGTTTCCTCAAGGTATCTCCATTTTCCTCAGTGGGCACACCCTCTGCCTTGAGCTGGGTCCTCGTGTTGCTGGCCGACCTGCCTCATGGGCAGTGCGTGCCTGAGGGAAATGCAGCATGAGCCCTGCTCTCACAGAAGAGGCATTTCTGGAGGCCCCAGACTCTCCTGGTGGCCCCATTTGGCATCCCTGGACCACCTTCTCCCAAGAGGGCTAGTCATCCTCCAGCTTAAGCAAAATATCTATCCTTCTGTGGTTTTGAAGTTGACACTAAGAAACTTGACATTTACACAGATGCAAGCTTTCAAAGCAGGTTCCAGGAATTAAAGTTATTCTTAATCAAATTAGCCCTTGAAAGGATCCGGAAGCTCTGGTTTCTAGCAGCTGGCATGTAGTCCATCCACATTCCCAAATCTGCACAAGGTATTTCACACACACCCCACGCAGTGTCGCCCATCACTCCGCCAAAAGCCAGATTCCTGCCTTTCCAACGGTTCAGGACAAAGCCACAGACAAAGGCAGGGAACGGGACTCCTGTGTGGTGAGGAAAACAGCTCAGGGCTCTGCAATTTAATTTGTAAGACAGGCAAGCCCTTGCCCAATAATTGTGCATAAAGTGAGACACGAAGTCAACAGCAAGAGGTGAGAATTGACAGCAGAAGAACAAACAGAAGGACTATTAAAAAACCCCAATGGTCTGGGCCTATTTAGGGTAGAGATAAATAGCTTTAGTCATGTAGCCCTAGGGTTGTAATTACTACCACCGTCCTCAGTCTTGAGGACACGAAGGCATAATATCAAGAAAGGAAGGAAGATGGAGCCTGTGATGAGGGGCTGACTGCCCCGGCGGCTGCTCTGGGTTTTGGGGGGCAAGAGAAAAAGGTACCTGGAGCTCCGGAGGTTCACGGGGGCACACAGATGGGGTTTGGGTGGGGTGAGGGGTATTCCACGAATGAGGGAACCCAGTGCAGATCAGGGGTGGGCGGGGGAGGCAGGGCTGGCCCAGAGAACAGTCACAACTGTTCTCAGCAAGCCAGGCAAAGACATAGTGTGATGTACATGTTGGAAAGGTCATTCTGGTCGAAAGCATCAGGGAGAGGAAAAGAGAGGGGCAAAACCAGGTTTCCTTAGCGGTTGGCGGTGACCCAGGCGAGTAAGGGAGCGTGTGCGTGAAGGCAGTGGAGACAGAAGGGGATGACAGGATTATCTCGTGTAATCCTCCCTGCAGCCCCAGAGGTCAGAATCGTCTCTCTTTGCGCGGAGGCCGACTCCTGGCACTGTCAAGGTCATAGTAAGTAATGCCGTCTGGATCTGAACCCCGCTCTGACTTCCAACTCACAGCCTGTTCCAGGCCACCAGAGTCATCCTTCAGTTTCTGTCTTCAGGTTAAATGATGTTCAACACAATATGCAGGAAATAGGGCAGGAAAGCCCAATACGTGTTGGAAGGATTTCCATAAAACAATTAAAGCATCAAAGAGTGCATTGTCTGGGGTGAACCTAGTAACTCAAGAAGCCGGTTCCTACGCTAAGTGTCAGCCGATGGGAACATGGGCTCCCAGAGAGGCCCTCTCCCTCCTGGGGGACGCCAGAGCAGTGGGGTGGCCCCCCACAAGGTCCACGGCTGACTTAGAGACTCATGGAAAGGTGAAGAGCCTTCGAACGAGGACGGTGTGGGTGGCCTTTGTGAAGAGCACAGACCCAGGACCTGCTCCCTTGGGCAAAAGGCACCTACTCACATCAGACCCAAGAGAAGAATGGAATATTTCAGCCCGTCTCTCTTTCTCTGTCTCTTTTGCTTGCTTGCGCTCACAACACACAATCTTTCGAAATGTAGAGAGCAAGGGGAAAATGTCTATTTGCACCATCTGGCTTGTTCTTTAAATAGCTCGTTCCAAGAAAGAAATATGTTCTCCTTGCCTTAATTTATGCTCCTACCTTTTTCTTCCAATAAGCCTGCAGAAGGAAATGGGGGGGTGGTGGTGTGGGGGGTGGGGGTGTGCAGTTCTGATGCCTTGCAAGGATTCGGCCATGGCTCTGGTATGCTGCCTACACAGCAGTATTTAACCCAATTACAGGATAATAAGGGCTCAGACAAATTATCTGCAAATAGATATGTCTATATGTAAACCCTCGTATTTGGAACATGCATCTGGAGCGAAAGAAAAGTTAAGTGCTTAGCCAGAGAGGGACTGAGCTCATAGCTTTTTTTTCCCCCCTAGCTGTGTGTGTGGAGATCCTTGAGTTAGATAAATAAGAAATCCCAGGTACAGACTAGATGGTCCTGCTTTGAAGCTGTCCAGACGGACGGTGTGGTGTTGGGACCGTGCCCACGTAGGGTCCGTGCCTGCCCAGTGACCCAGGGGACACTGAGGAGCTCTGCCAGGTTGGCCCAGGGTGGCCCTCACGCCGCCTGCAACCCCCTGGGGCTTGCGAGGCCACCCTGCTGCTGCTCCCTCTCCAAACGAGGACGGAGCTCTCTGGAGGAATGCTCACAGGTTGGCCCAAATGCAACTGCTTCAAGCCTCATAAGCAAAGGCAGGACGTTGGGCAGGGAGGACATAGGGGCAAAAGGGGCAAAAAGACCAAAGAACCAAAGCTTGCATTTCATGGTTCTAAACCAGTCACCAACATGGACAGGGCTTTACATGTCCACTTTACAGCAGAGCGGGAAACTGAGGCCCAGGGAGAAGGGACTTACTAAGGCCACCCTGCTGGCTTGTGGGAAAGCTAAGACAGAGCCCAGGTGCCCCAGCCCCAGCATAGGGCCCTCCGAAGGGCCAGCGCTGGCCTCATAACCAGGCTGGTGAAGGAAATGATCCTCAGCAACATGACTCTTCCCTGAGAGTACGGTTTTAAAAGAGAAACTGGAATTCATTTTCTTTTTTTCCCTGATAGTTTACACTTAGAGGGGAAAAATAAACACTTTTAAAATATGAGGTCTATAATGTGTGCAATGAAAGTACAGATCACGTGATGCAAAATTCCTTTGTTACTAGTGTGGGGGTGCATGCAGGGGTGCGTGCTCTTGTGTGTGCACACGGGAACGTGAGCGGCACCAGCTCTGTGTGTGTGGGGGTCAATCTCCAGCACAGCACGATGACACGCTAACCATTCTGTTGGCTTCACAGTCCTACTGGGAGCGTATTTCTCCATCTGCCCCGCCACGGCTCTCCCCATCATGATGCTTTGCCCCACCTTATAACTGCTTTCTTCAGACAGGGTGCTTGCTGTTCTATTCGGGGCAATGGACACCAGCCCATGTCTAGGCCTTGGAAAATAATTTCGATTCCTGGGGAGAGGGAGGTGGTCCAACTGCAAAAGCTCTCCCAGTGGCTGGGGGAGAAAGGGGGCTCTCTGGTGAGGCCTGCTGAAGACACCTTTAAAGACAGTTTCCCCCATCATTTCCAGGAACGTCTCACATCAGATTGAACATCTGCAGGGCTTTGAGGATGGTCGAGGCAGGGTCCAGGGGAGTCTGTCGGAGGCGAGGGAGGGGGCGAGGAGGGAGAGGGGTCAGGAGCAAGGCCAAAGGCCCAACTTGCAAAGCTCCCTGTTGCAAGATGCCCGTGGTCTGCCCAGGCCTGCTCTTGCCGGCTTCTATCACCTGTTTGAGTACCAGACCTTTCAATTCATTTCAGTTTCCATGGAGCAGGGAGCAGGGCAGGGAACAGTGGAAAGACCAGGGTGTTGTTTTTGTAGACAGGAGGCCTGGTTTTCGTTCGGTGTGAGGAGATACCCAGGTGTTTTCTGCAGCCCCTAGTGCGGGGCCTGGCTTGCTGGAGTGGATTTCAATTCTCCACTGCCAAACTACACTTTCAAGAGGTGTCAGATATCGAAAACCTCTCCCCCGAGCCAAAGCAAGCATTTGGGTGGGGAGGAGAGGTCCAGAAGGGCGAGGGACGGTCGGAGAAGATGCTGGTTAAAAAAAGGCAAAAGCAGAAGCAATAAGAAAAGTTCTTTCACATGGTGTTCCAAATTGGCTGTTTCTTTTTCAAATAATTGGTTAAAAACCTGTGTGTCAAGCCAGGTAAGTCTGTTCTGCATTGCAAAGGAGCCCGGGCAGAGACCGTGTTTGGCACAGGTGGAATTTTGGGGAACAGAACTTGGTGGGGCAAGGAAAGAGGCTTCGTCTAGTGACCTAAAGCGACCTGTCCCTTAAGGGACACCCAGGGGGAGAGAGGAAGTGACAAGAAAAGATGTGAGGGGAGTACTGGGAGGGAGGGCAGGGAGGGGAAGACAAAGGAGGAGGGGGAAGGCAAGTGTGGGGCAGGGCTCCTCACTTGGGGCTCCAGCCGGCAGGGCTCGGGGCCCTGCTGGTATTCTCCCATGCAGGCCTCCTGTCTCTGCCCCAAAATATCAATAGCTGGGTTGACCTGCTGCCCCTTCTATAGGGTTCAGAATTCTCCTCTCTAATGATTCATGAAAGCATAAAATTAAGACATTCTGGGAAGCCAAAGGAATCTGGTTGAAAATGTGTGTTTGGGGAATGGAAGGCATTAGAAGAATGCTCATGTCTGGACGATTCTGTTGTTTTCGTCCCCTGTTTTCTCTTCAAATTAATGAATGAGTCACGGTCGTCTTTAGGCCTGTAAAATGCTTCAGAAGGAGAATCAGGGAGGGCTGGGGAATCTGACAATCTCATTTTCTCTGGCTTTTTGGACTGCTCAGACTTGTTGCTGTTTTTCTATTCCTCTTTCTGTCTCCAGAGAAAGGCTCTTTTGCCTCAGTAAGGACCGCAACTTGAGTCCCTTTCTCCTCCCTTCCTCCTCCCACCCGAAGGCAGTGACCGCCCACCTTGAATAAAATCCAGCCCAGTTAAGGGGACAGACAAGCTGGTTTCCTGGACCTTCACGCAGTACTGGATCTGAGAGGCCAGCCCGACCCCACACCTGCCTGGAGCTCTGTCTTCTCACCTCAGATGCAGACCCTGGTGTCTGCCTTGGGTCAGGTCCCAGCCCACGGGCACACCCTAGGGGTGAGGAGAACTAGCCCAACTATCGGAGGGTTAAAGAATAATCCTTTAGCTTCTAGAAGGCACAGAAGACCCTCATTTTGCTTCTGGTGCCTTCCCTCGATGGCCCACCCCATCTGGACTCACCATCCAGTCCCCTCTCCAAGACTGACCCCTGGCTCGTGGGCATCACTGCGCCGCCACCAGTAATTCCCGAAGTGGCTCATATTCCATAATATTTTTTTTTTAGATTTTTTAAATTTATTTATTCGACAGAGATAGAGACAGCCAGCGAGAGAGGGAACACAAGCAGGGGGAGTGGGAGAGGAAGAAGCAGGCTCATAGCGGAGGAGCCTGACGTGGGGCTCGATCCCATAACGCCGGGATCACGCCCTGAGCCGAAGGCAGACGCTTAATCGCTGTGCCATCCAGGCACCCCCATAATATTTCTTGAGGGAACCCCTTCTTTCCTCTACCCCAACAAAAACACCTCTTTCCTTAATGCCGTTATTAGGAATTACTCTGGTAGCAGAAGGAGGGGAAGGAGGAGAAGGTGGAGGGTCTGACATTTGAACAACTCCGTAGAGGACACTCCAATGGAACCTTCCGGAACCCCTGGGCAGTTACTGCTTCCCGATGGAGAAATGACAGCCTGGCCCTGCCACCCTGTCTGGTGCCCCTGACCTTGCTAATGGGCTTCGATGGCTTCTCAGCTTCCCGGGGGAGAGAGGAGATGGGGGACCACAGACCTGTCTTACCGAGCACCTACAGTGCCCCCTGAGTAGTACATCCCTGCCCCACAGACCCTGTGACTGTCCCCATGGAGGCCGCTGAGATTGGCGGAGGTTAATAATTAGCCCAAGGTCCCGGGCCGGGTTCGCACCTGGATTCATCAGCCTACAGGGTAGGAGCCACCTGCATCCCGGGGCCTCAGAAGCATCTTCCCAAGCTCAGACTCATTTTCCTTCAGCCAGAAGACGGAACTGGCAGCATCCACAGCCCACTGTCCTCAGATCCCCGGCTTGGCATTGGCAATGAATCTTAGCTTAAGGCTGGGCAGCCTCCCATGCCCAGACCTGTTGGGGAGGGATGTCAGGGGGGAGGACTGGGGCCCCAAACCCTCACCCATTCCTCCCTCTCTCCCTATCCTAGCTGATGTCCAACATGTTTGAAGTTGTCGTGCCAGAATTAGGTGAGGAACACGCGTGCCTTATTACCAAGCCACATGGCAACAACTGTATAAATGATGAAATATGTATCAGATTCACTTCACTGTAAGTTTGATTTAATTACAACACTAAAATTCTACATACATACGTTCTGTTTTTATAGGTTTTTGCTTGTTGAGTATGGTCATTTGCTCAAAATAAATTGAGGGAACACTGTTTATGTATGCCAGTTTCAGAGCCAGGAGAGAAAAGCTGATGTTTATGCAAGATGTGATTATAAAATAATGACTGTGTTTTTTCAGCAAACAGACTAGGACTCCAAAGACATTCCATTGGAAAGCTCCATCCCTATTCCAGGGAAGCTGCCATTGCTCAAGTACCTTGTGGCATCTCTTCTGGAATTGCCTTCAGAGTCCATTTGTGTGGGCCACATGGAAAAAAAAATAAACCACTCCACCCCACCTCGTTATTGACCGAAAAATCCTATTACCCAGTTTGATTACTCACTTAATTCCTTGGGATTGGCCTCAAATGGCTTTCAAATGCTTCTAAATATCAGATCAACCCTCAAATGATGAGAACTAGCAACCTTTGAAGAACATTTCCAAGAATGCTGAGCAGGCTCTGGGAGTAATTCCAAAAGAATCAAGATCCAGGCGGGGTTGGTGGGCGAGGTCAGTGTTGAGCGGAGCCTTGAAGGACAGGAAAGCTTGGAGCAAGGATAACAAACAATGTACACTCTACCAAATGCTTCTCCCACCTGTTCTGTCTTTGGAGTCTCCCAACAGGGCAGGCAAAACGATGGTCCCCGGATTGTTGATGGAGAATTTAAAGCCCAGGAGAAAATCCTGGTGTCCTTGTCGCACGGCTAGCAAATCATAACAGTCGGACTTGAGGTCAAGGTTTTGTGCACCTGTGTGCACAGGGCCCACTGTCCCCCTCCTGTGTCCCGCAGTATTTCAGGAGGTAGAAACCAGTCGCTGGGCTGCCTGGAGGAGAGGATTTCTATACAGGAGAGATGAAAGGCCAGGCTGAGAGAGTAGGTTGGGCTCTCTTCTGGGAGGCCTTTGGAGTAGATGAAGGAGTATGGCAGAGGCAGATGCTGTAGCTATTGGTAATACTCTTTCACCTGGACCTGGATGCCCATCCTGCTGGCTGGCTCGCTAAACACATGGCCCAACCATCCTTCCTGACGGCTGACCCCTGGCAGCCGGAGCTCTGATGAGGGCCTGGGTATACCAATGGTTGGTCCTGTGTGACGTGTGAAATGCAAGTGAAAGGTGAGAGGTGATGGCCAGGTATGGAGATATCAGATCCCCTGTGGGAGGCACTTGTTGACTCTGGAACCATCCTGACTGGTCCCTAAGGTCACAGGTGTGGGGTTTCTGCTGACACTGCCTTGTGGCTTGGATGGGAGTTTCTCCAAGCTGCATTGCTCCTGGCGTGCTTCCCTGGCCTTCCAAGAAATTTTACAAGCTCCCCAGTAGTCTCTAGTAGATCCCTTTTCACATAAACTAGCTAAAGTGGATTCTGTTGTCTGCAACTAAGACCGACTACACACTCTGGTCAACTACGCTTCTATTCGTTGCATGGATACCTTCCTCAAACAATGTGTTTAGCAGCAGAATGCGTCAGAATGTGTGCTGCGATGTGCAGTTTTCTTATGTCATATGACAACTGCCTTGTGACAGAATTATACCCACTTACAGAGAGGTTAAGAAACAACTCAGGCCACACAGCTAGATTTGGCCAACATTTTTAATTTTCCCACCACTCCCTGACCTAACACTTTCAGGACATTTCTGAAAGAAGGATGACCTGGAGAAGGACCAAAGGCATGTGTGTCTTTTAGAGAGAGGAAGCTCGGCATGCCGGTCTGGGGGGTATTTTGAGGGCACCTGGCTCCCCAACTTTTAGGAGGATTAGATGCTGAGGTGCTGAGTGAGGCGCCAGAGACAGGCTGATTCAGTTCATTCTCCCCGGGGAAATCCTTAGTGTGCCCTGTCCTTGGCTGTGCCTTGCTTTCCAGCAGTGAGGCTTCTGTAAAATGGGGACCAGAGTCCTGTAAACTGACACCTGGTTTGGAACTTCTTTTTGTCACAGGAAAAAGCCTTTTGCAATTGCACCATTCCCCCACTGTTGGGAATTTCAGATTTTTATAGACGGAGTCTAGGGAAGGTGGGGCCACTTCCCTCCCCTAGAGTCACAGCCAAGCTCTTCCCAGCACTCTTTGGACAAAAGGCTGAGGCAAGAGGAGTGCGAGCATTTTAATCCCAAATTTTTCCCTCTCCTTGAAGCAGGTGAATTCTTCGGTTTAGTTCTCTGGAACCAGAATGTAGAAAACCCAGGGCTTGCTTCCTCTAATTAAGCGACAAGGAAGTGAAAACACGGAAGGCAAAGATTTACGTCAACAGGAGCAGTGTTCTCACCCTGGGACCCCCGCCCCAGAGCAGGCAAGGGGTTGGCCAGCAGCCAGAAGGGTGCTCTGGCAGCCAGCTGGCCTGGGACAGCCCTAGGGAGGGCGCCTCCTTCATTCCTCAGCTTCCTCACTTCCTTACCTGCTTCAGTTCCTCAGCCCCTTCACTCCCTAACCCTGTACTCTCTCATCCCCTTCCTCATTGCTTGACCCTTCTTTCATCCTCCCCCCCCCCACATCCCTACTCTCCTCATATCTCCTATCCCCTCACTCTTTGGACACTTCAACCACTCACCCCCCTCACCCCTCACTCTTCATCTGCTCACAGCCTGCTCCCTATGCTACCCTACACCTTGGGCCCCCCATAAGGTTACTTCTCTACCCCAACTACGATCTTCTATTAGAACTAGCTGGGTTTGGAGAAAACAAACCCAGGGCAACTTCGTGGGAGATTCTGGGTATGATAATTTCTATGGCAATTCAGAGAAAATCCAGCTCAAAAATGACTTGGACAGTAAAGATGTAATACATTAGGAAATGGAATTGAAATCCTAGGACTGCTTCAACCTTCAGGAGTGGTTTGATCAGGGCTACGTCTTCATTTCTTTGTGTTGCTCTCAGCTCTCCCGGTTTTGGTTGGTGGCTTGGCTTCATTGCAGCCTGAATTCCCAGATAGTAATCTGTTGCAAAACAGCAGCAGTAGTTTCAGGCCTCACATCCACACACAACACCACTGAGAGCAAGACAGAGGGACCTCTCCTGCCTTACTGCCTTCCACCACCGTGTTCTACGGGAGCTTCACTCTGATTGGGCTAGCCTGAGCCAATCACCATGGCCAGGAGAAGGTTGCTCACTGATTGGCTGCCTGGGTTCCTTCCCGTCTCAGAGCAAAACGCCTTGGCGAGGAGGATGAGCCTGTGCTGATTGGTTTACGGATCTGGGGGCGGGACTAATTTCCCTAAACCAGCCTTGGTGCCCCACTGTGGGTCAGGACTGGAAGGGGGGCTGGAAGGTAGTACGTTCGTCGTCCACCTCCCCAGGGAGCTGGTTTGGTTTTGGTTGGATACAGCCTGAGCCATGGGGCATCCTGTAAGAGGACGGGTTTCAAGTCCTGACAGACCCAATTTGGACCCATGGTCTGCCATTCTCAGGTTACGGAAGCTTTAACGAATTACTTAATCTCAATGAGCCTTAGTTTTCTCAGCTGTAAAATGACCATCATTCTACCTGCCTTCCGGAGGAGTAATATATGCAGAAGAGTCTGCATGATGCTTGGACACCGCAGGCAGCTGACAGATGGTAGCAATAACCGTGATGTGAGAAGTTTTAGCCCCCCAGCGCAGGAGCAGGCTGTCTGTCCCCCGCCCGCCCACCAGTGCCCCCTACTGGGAGGACGAAGCCCTTTACACTGCATCTGAGCCCGAGGCCAATACAAAGGCCTCCGGTGATCGATGAGCCTCTTCCCGGACTCTCCGGCAGTAGGTGAGTCAGGGGCCGTGGAGATGCAGCTCATCACCTTATCCGCTGCCCCAGGGCATTCTGGGAGAGATTATTCCAGATGACATACTCAGGACCGGCAGGCACCAGGCTTTGAAAACCTTCTTGTTTGCTTCCTGAGTACCAAGCCCGATTCTGGGAAGCGATACAACGGCTTGACCGTGGACATGGATGCGGAGCTTCAAGCGGGTGAGATGGACTTGGGAGTCAAGACAGCCCTGGTTCGGAGTGCTCCCACCTAGGAGCTGTGAGGTTTGCCCCTCTGAGGAATGATTTCCTCATGTGCAATAAGAACATGATAATGGGACTAACTTCAAGAGTTTGTTGTGAGGATTGAGTATAATAAAGCATGTACTCAACCCGAGACTGTGTCAGGGAGCAGAAGCTTATTCATAAACGTTATTGTTATGATGACCAAATGCCAACAAAATATTTGTATTTGAAGAATCTCTTTCTATTTCATTTCTAATATTCTAGGATCTTTTGATTGTCCCAGGGGTTTACTAAGATTATTAATAGGATGCACATGTTATCCTCTTCGTTAAAGTTGTATCAACATAATTCAACCAATATTTACTGAGCACCTCCCAAGTGCCAGGAGCTGCAAATGGGCTGTGGTGTGTGATAGTATAGGTTGTGCACTGCACAATTCCAGTAACATCCTAACCTTTGAAAATGATGCCCGTGCCCTGGAATTATACAGTCCCGCATCCTGCACGACCACACAAAGTGCTCTCCCTGCTCTCCACTCAAACCATCCCACCATTATATAATTGAAAACTTGGATTTGTGTAATGTAGAATGTAGTATGGTGAGATTTTTATCAAAGGACAGGCTGGGGCAAGGGCCAAACCATGCAGGACTTTATTGGCTGGGTTGAAGATTTGAATTTCTATTCTTGAAACAACAAGAAGCCATTGGAGGACTTTCAAAGGGGAACAACACGATCAGGTTTGCATTTTTAAATTATGTATTTTCTGGCTACTCTCTAGAGGATAGATTGTAGGCGGAAGTGTGGAAGCAGGGCGGCCTCTATGCGGCTTTTATGGGAAAGGAATAGTCATGGATTGGCCTAGGGTGGCAGGAAAAACCAAAGGGGGACAAATTCAAAAGTTAACAAGTGCTGGGGTGGGGAGAGGAAGGACTGAATGGTGACTGGTGAATTTTCTGAGGGGAGGAAGCTCATGCTTTGCTCAGACTTCGTAATGAAATCTGCAAAGGCCTTTATGGTGATCCTTCTATTTCCATGCATTTGGACTCTTAGCGATTCCACAGCAGCTCCAAGAGTTGAACTTTCAAGGGCGAGCAGACAAGGCGAGGTGGAGAAAGAGATTCAGACGCAGAACCCCCACTCAACAGTCCTACCGTGGAAGATGCTATGATCTCAGTGAGATCAGAGTCATGCTTTTGTTGTGACCTGTGCTGGGAGCTTCAAAACAGAGCAGTGATCCTCGCCCACAGGGGACAGCAAACCCAGCGCTTGAATTGCCCAAAGGAAGGAGCCTTTATGGCAACCTGCCAGAGACACTGGAAAGATGAGTCAGTCCCAGGAACCAGAACTCTGGACGGATTGAACCAGCCTCAGAAGTATACCTGTTGGAACACCTATTATTAGACTTCTCAACTGCCTTCATCCAACCCACAGAGGCACACCCTACCTATATGCAAATCTCCTTTCCCCCCTTCCCATCGGAGCCATTAGTCACCCTGTCTCCTGGCTCCCCATTGTAGTCCTGCTGCATAGAAATGATCAGGGTGGATTTGCCCTCCACAGGCAAAGGTCCCACACGGCCCCAACGGTTCTGCTTCTCTACCACAACGTTTGATGGTGACCACTGCCCTGGACCCAGGCAGATGGGCCACCTTCTCCTAGAGGACTGCTGGGCCTCAGAGCTCCTCTCCTTCCAAAGCTTGTTTATGAAGACCCAGACCCAAGCCGAAGAGTCAGGCTCAGTGGTGGGGGACATGCCAGGTCCCGCTAGATAACCCAAAGGATGATATTTCCAAAAGGGCCTGCCCTCTGACAGTTGTGGAAAAACAAACCAAAAACAGCTCCAACAGGTCAAAGACAAGTTTTACCAAGTTCCATCTCTCAAAAAGAATGACAGTAAGATGTAGGCTTTCCATCAAAAGATTCCCAAGCATTCGTCTTTCATTGTGTGCAGTTTCACAGTGCTTTCATTTAGAAAGCGTGAACTGGGCACCTAGTGTGTGCAGGTGGTGTGTTGGACAGCGGCGTGGGGCGGAGGGCGCTAAGACAGCAGGATTGCCACCCACAGGGAGTTTACGTTCTAGTATGCTGGAACCCAGCAGCGCCTCTCTGCCCGAGGTCTGAGAACCGCCTGCTGTCCGGATGTGTCCCTGTCACTGTTCCCAGCCGTGAGAAAAGGTGCTTTCTTATGTTTTGAATAACCAGTACAGTCCCCGAGTCTAATGAGAGCCACCCAGCAGGAACATGGGGTAGTCTCACGATATCAGGCAAAGAAGATAACAGCCACGAATTCAAGCCTCCGTGGCCAGGATTCTAGAAGGATTCTTAAAGGGATGCCTTTTGCCAATACCCGGAGAAGCAAGTAGCAATGAAAATAGCCAGCAGTTGAGATTTACTTGTTCCTTCAGTCCTCATAACCACCTCGTGAAGTGTACCTGTGATTTTTATGAAGGCGCTATGATTATTCCTAGTCTACAGAGGAGGGTATTGAGATAGAGAGCAGCTAAGCACCTTGCCTAGTGAGCGCCGCCCAGCCAGCGGTTCCTGCGGCCCGGCTCCGGAGCCCGTGCCCTGACCACGCACCACACGTCCTCTCCAGTGAGGTTCTCCTCGAGAGGATCCTGATTCTCTAGGAGCAGCTGTGTTGGTCTGCCCACGTCGCCTTCCTTGACCGGGCTCCAGGACGAGTGAGAGACAGGGGCAAGTGCATTTGGACAGGACTGGACTGTGCCCATGGGCTGACACAATCGGACAGGAGGGTGACGGGTTGAACAGCTGTATCGGAAGGGTGCAGGGACTGGCTGGGTGGGTGTTATCCTGGAGGGCACTTTCTAGAGGAGAACCACCTTCACGTTCCAACAAAGCTGCCCTCCACCTCGTCCTGTTGAGTGTTTTCGTGGGTGACTCGGATGGATGGGAGCAGCTGTGCCTATAAGCTAGCGGGGGCCATGTAGAGCTCTGTCTTGCAAGGTGGTGGTCTCCCTGGAGGAGGAGAGGAAGCGGCTAGAGACTCTGATGTGGCAACTTCCAGGAGACAAAAGCGATGACCATTTAGCAGAAGGAGGCACTTACTGGCAGGGAGGCCCAGGCTGGATCAGTTGGAGATGCTGGTTTGTTGGTCTCCTTTCCTGGTCCTACGCACCATGGAGCCTTGGGTTCAAATCCCATAAGACCCTGGCTGTCAGCCTGAAGGGGTCCCTCACTCAGCCGCTGGCAATTTCCTGTGACTAGATCCCTCAGAAGTGATGTCAGGTGTGAGACGTGCAAGCAGAGGCCTAGTAAGGGACGGGAGTCAGGTCTCTTGGCCCAGCCTACACTGTCCCCAGACTCTTGTGAATGTCTCCAGTCTCCTATTCAATCCACTCCAGGACCTCAGCTAGAAGGCATGCCCGTCACTGCCACTCATCGATGAGCAAGAATTAGTTTCTTGATTTCCAAGCCAAGGACTAAGAAGACTAGAATGGAAAGCAGGTAGCTTTTTTTCCCTAAGAGGGAGAGGATAAGGAACCAGCCAGGACGCAGGTTGCCGCCCAGGGCCCGGTGTCAGTGCCCACTGCTGCTGTAACAGCCACGGCCAACTCTGCGGCTTCAAACAACTCTGTTCATTATCTCTGGTTCCGGAGGTCAGAATTCTGGCCCCGCGCGGCTCAGCTTGGACCTCTCAAGGCCGAAGTCGAGGTGTCCAGTGGTCTAGTCTCTTATCTGGATGCTCTGGGGAAGGTTCCCTTCCAAGATTGTTCAGGTCATTGGCAGAATCCAGTTCCTCGCTGGACATCAGCCAAGGGTCTCTCTCAGCTTCTTAAAGCCACTCATATTCCGCACTGCTGTGCCCTCCGCCTTCCGGTGGCAAGAGTGGGTCAAGTGCCTTTCATGCTTCAAATCTCTCTGCTTTCCATCTCTTAAAGCCCCACCTGCTTCGCAGCCGGCCCCAGGGCCTGCCCTGCTGAGTGGCACAGTCCAGACTGGGGATGTTCCGTGTCATAAACACGTGGTTCCCTTTTGTCAGTCGAAGTTGCTCAAATGCACTGGCATTTCTACTTCAAATAATGCATGTGGCCAAGCCAGTGTATTGGTTTGCCCGCACATAGGCTCACACAGAGGACCGCCCCACTGGAAAATAGAAAGTAGCGGTGTATTTGCATGTAACCAGTGGCAAGCGTTTAGTTTTTTCCTTTTTTTTATTGTATTTGTTGACCTACAGCTGGAATTCCACGTATTGGCTAAAAAAAGATCCCAAACGATAAAGGATAGAGAAGAGGCAGTAACAGATGACAGCGTCACTCCCTACCCTACACACACGTGCGTGCATGCGCAAATATGCTAATACGCATACGCTTTTGTACACGTATGCACACACGCGCTCAGACACAAATATATACACACGCGCACTTACGCACATGCATACACTGGGTGTCTACGCAGAGCTCTTCCTGGACCAGAACACAAATTGCATAATTGCCACGGTCACCATCCCAAGTAACGGCAGTCCGGTGGTGTAACGGTCCCCCAGAGGGTGACAAAATAGCATGCCTTCATCTATGCAGTAACTGTGTGTCTTTGCTCCCCAGGCGCCGACTCGCCATGTGGCAGAGGACACAGAATCCCGTAGGAGGAGCACCGCACGAGTCAGAAGAAGGTGTTCGGCCCCCACCTCCGAGAAGGGAGGAGCGTCCTCAAGCCCCTCTGGAGTGCTGCAGGGTGTCTAGGGGGCTTGCAACTGTTCCGTGTGGCTGCCAGGGGCTCCAGCCACTCTCTTTACAAGCACCTTTCCCTGGCTAGTGACTCACGGGAGCTGTGCTGTCCCCTCCACCCTTGTGTGCCCGGCCATGTCTCCACTTCCAAAGTGGCGGCCAGGTGCCATCTCATTTCTGCAAGAGATAGGGGCTCACACACCAAGATGCCTGCTCCCCTCTCTTCTTTCCTGTCTGTTTCTTCACTGGGCCAGCCATCCTGGGTCTGTACCACATACGACTCACTGTTTCAGAGAGAAGGGGTAAGATGGGTGCCCGCAGTCTCCTGTGAGCTGGCAGAGCTGCCTTGTGCCCACCCTCCCCCAGGCTTCTCCTTTTTCCTCTATTTCTCTAAGCAGAGGTGAAGGCTCCATCCAGTTCCACCCCCTGCCTATCCAGAGTGGCCCTTGATGCAAACCTGGCATCAAGGGAAAGGCTCTCCTAAGCAATGGAGTCATTTGATTCCACTTAATGTCAGTTATGTGTGGTCTTGGCTATACATTATAGTTCATGAATTTGAAAAGCTTAACTCATAGAGACACTCAATTATCTTACAGAACAAGAAGCCCAGATAAGCAGTCCCAGGGTATAGTGGTCCAGGGATGTCCTTGAGACCCATGCTTTTCCCAGCATCCCACTCTGCCATCCTGACCCTGACTGCAGTGGGTTTCCACATTGTCACAAGATGGCAGCCGTAGCTCCAGACATCACATCCTCATACAATAGCATTCAAGCCAGACAGAAGGGTGTGATATAGGGACCTTCTTTTCACATGGATTCTGGTTCAGATTTGAGGCAGTCTCAGCTCTCCTATCAAGCCAAAACAACCAAGACTGATTGCTATAGTACCCAGCTTAGCATTTCCTTGGGCTCTTTGTTCCTATGTAAAGAAGTTTGGAGCCAAATTTTGGATAAGCCCAACTTATCTGCTAAGGAGCATCAGTGTTCTCTTTCCTATCTGTTCTCATCAGCCCCTCCCGTCCCTTTGCCTCTCACATTCCTATTTCCACGATCCTTCTCTGCCCACGTCTCTATTTGGCACCCCTGAAAGTCTACTAATGTCATGCAATGGGGTCAGCAGTCCCGGAGGTGGGAGTCAAAGTGACCCTGTAAAATATCAAAAGAATGTTTGTGGTTCGTCTGTTTCTTCATTCGCTTGTGCCTTCATTTAACAATTATGCAGTGGCACTGCCTTTGGAAAAAACAGACGCAGCCCTGTCTTCCCAAAGCTTATCATCTAGCGGGGAGGCAGACAGCAAGAAAATGCCACAAACCGATGTCTCATCCCGCCTCGTGAGAGATACTCTGCGGGGCAATCACAGAGTTGCGGGGGCTCTGAGAGCCTCTGACCTGGTCTGGGGTGGGGTGGCTGCGTGGTGGAAAGAGGCCAGAGTTGGAACAGAGTAGGAGTGAGCCAGGCAGACGGGAAGCCCACAGGCAACGGCGTGTAGCCAACTCCCTAGAGCCTCTTCTGTGTGTCTTGTTCCAACTCTGCTCAGTGGTTTCATATCGGTGGCTTGAAAACAAGCCGTAGTGGGTATATTTACACTGTAGAAATTGGCAAGCACTACAAATGAGGGCTTCTTTCCTTGGAGAGCCAGGGGCATTTGCCAGCGTGCCACGGGGAAGAAGGGTGACTTCTGAGAATGTGCAAAGACCCGGTGCCCAGAGTCCTCATCTAAAGCCATTTCTTCACATGCTTCTGCATGCTTGTGCAGACAAGGTACACATTCTCCCCTAGCGGCTGCATCACCGATCGGTTTTGGACCCCTCCACAGTTAGGGCTGTGGGGCTGAGTGCACCAAGGTCTAATGAGAAAGAGTGAGCTGGCGTTTAATGCTGATCGGTATGACGATGGTAACAACCCTGCCGGGAGGGTCTTTAACCCACAGGGCATCCTCCAGGTCTCCCCGGAACTCACAGCTCTCCTCCAAATGCAATCACAGTCTCTCCAAGCACACCCCAGGTCATTCTCTTCTTTAGACCATCTGCTCAAAGTAAAGAAAACCCAATTCCTTTCCTATTCGACCCTCACCCTTGCTCCTGTTCCCCTGCTTCCCAGATCCTTTGTCCTTTTGTGACTAGTTTACATCTTCTCAGAATATAGGCTTCTCACATCTCTGACAACTGGGTATATTGTATCCTCTAATATTCCTTTTAAAACTCACCTCCTCCAGGAAACCTTCCCTGATTGCCCCAACTCCATCTTGATGCCCTATTGTATGGTGTACCTTAACAGCTGTGCTTTCATTTTCCATCTGTGGGGTTGGTTGCTTTGTAACCAGCCTCAGTGAATTCACAGATGAGCCATCAGACTTGCCAATAGAGAACAAACTCCTCAAGGTCAGAGAGTAGGTCTCAATGTTACTGTTATTATTATTATTTGTAACTCCTAAGAAGGGCTAAAAAGAGGCTGGGCACTTGAAAAAATGGCCCAACTGGCTGGTCAGTTAGTGTAAAGATGTAACAGTGTGTTCTAGAAAGGAGGTGGGAGGGCGGGTGGCGTGAGCCTGCTTTTTACCTACTCGTCCGGAGTGAGATGGGGCGCTGGGGGCAGGGCTGTTAAACTAAGGTCAAGCACAGGCTTGTGTGACCTAGGGCATATTATTCTGATCTCTCTCTGAGCCTTGCTTTTTTCATCCCCAAACCGAGGACAACACACCCACCTCTGGGCGGGGTGTGACAGTTAAATCAGAAAGCACTCGGTAGCCACACATGGCAGGACACACAGTGTGGCCGACTGTCTGTGACTTTGGCCCTGACAGGTGGGTCAGAAGCAGTCTGTTTCTTGAACCCATAGGGTGCTACATTGTTCATTCTTGGACTTCCAACTGTTTTGCTTATTGTTCTTTCCCAACCTCCAGACCAGGCTCTGCCCATGTTTGCTCATGATATCTGTTGAATAGAGAGACCAGTTGTGGTGTATCCACAATAGCTCTTGGGGATCCGTTATCTATTTTCACACGTATGGGGAGGTTTGCCGGTACCTTCCCCCACTCCCTCACTGTGCCTGCGGTAGCATATCCAGCTGGGTCCCTACATCTGTACTCCCTCCCCGCCCCCCCGCCCCGTCCTCCTGGGGGTCGGTGGTCTGCTCTTCCTCCCCACTAGCCGGGAGTGCCATTGTGCCCCAACCCCGCTGACTCCTTGTGCAACCCGCACTGTGACAGGCTGCTCTTCGAGGTCTATGCAAATTCTCTGACCCTGCTCTCTCATCCCAGCCCTGTGGTTGCAGGGTCACCCTGTGGTTTGCTGAAGGTCAAGCCTGGACAACTCCACAATTTCTCAAGTGCCATCAGCTGAGGGGGCTCATGAAGATGGTGGCCGCTGGATCCCACTCAGAGCTCTGGCTCTTTCCTCTAGCTAGGGCTCGCCCCCACCCCCCAGACATACTCAGAGGCATGTAGAGTCGAAGGGGGCCCCTCTCCTTTTATTTTTTGTTTCAGCTCAGGTGTATGTCAGCCAATATCTAGACTGGGGAGGGCCAGTTTGGGCCAGAAGACCTGGATCCATTTGAGGTCCCCCAAGCCCCCTCGTTTCCCCAGAAGGGAAAGGGGAGACATCAGCAGAGGTGGAGCCCTTCTTCATCAACTCCGTGGCAACATCCTTGGTGGTGAGTGCAGCTCTGTCTGAAGGGGCCAGAAGCCAGCGACCTCCCACCCCCAGCCTCAGGATTCACTGTGGATCTTGGCTTCCCTCGCCACAGGACAGCGGTCACCCCTCTATGCCCCTAAACAGCTGGCTCTGGGGGTAGAAGCCAGGGCACCCATTCCAGGTTCCGCCCAGGCTCCTGTTAAATAGTCCTGCGTGTCACTTCCTACACCTCCTTTGCTGTCTTGTTGCTCCTTCCCCCTTACATTGCTCTTGTTAGCGAGACCTGGTTTCTGCCAGGAGCAGCTCATCGCTCTTTAAGTAACAAGTCTCACGCCGTTGGGTTCTTGGACACTGAGGTTTAATTCTTGTCTTTGGGAGGGGGCCCGGTAAGGCCACTGGAATAGGAACAAAACAGTATTCCTGTAGCTCAGAACTGCGACAACCCTGCCCCAGGTCCCTCCCCCAGCTCCTGCATCACAGTCATCCTCTACACTCTGCGACATCTTCTTGTGTCTTGGCCGGGTAGGTCTCTGGCTCTGAGGCTGCTGCTCCAGACAGAGACTGTGGTGACTCAGTGGCTCTTTCACTAAGGCTTCTCCTCCTGACATTGGCCAGTCACTCCCAGATTGCCTCAGTTTCCAGCACACTCTCGCCCCTGTCTCTGAGTGCTCACAGCCCAGAGTGAGGGAAACATCCTCACTGACCCCTTCTGGCAGCCCCAAGGTGATCAGCCTTGACCCTGTGACACCATCATCTTTCTCTCCCAATCTCCCTCTTTTGGAACTCTAGCCCAGGCCCAGGTAACCTGTGTCAGAGTGCTTTGGCTCAAGGAGCGTGCAAAAGGGGAGGATAATCTGTGTTGCACACATTCAAGTTATTTGGAGAATTTCCCTGCCCTTCTGGAGATAACCCGTTGTCCTTGCGTCAAGTAGATGCATTTGTAACCCCTCTTGCCTTCGAGAGGTGGCTCTTAAGGGTGGTGAGTAGGAGCAGCGGGGGGGATTTCCAACCCTTCTACACACACACACACACACACACGCACACACACACACGTGCACACACACACACACAGATTCTGATGCCTCCATGCTGCGTGGGTGTAGTAAACACTGCTGGTTGCCTACTGTGCCATATTAAGGGTAGCCACTCCCCCCTATTCAGGCCTCCATCTCCTCTGTAATGCAGGGGCTGAAAGCCCGGGAACTACATTTCCCAGAATCCATTGCCAGTAGGCTCTGGTTTAGACTCCCCAGTGAGAACCGGGAGGAAGAAGGGAACCACAGGACATATCTTTCCTCCAGTCGTGGTGGGCAGAAACATTGGTTTGGGCAGATGTGGAATTCTGTAGCCACCTCTGGTTTTTCCTCTGTGAATAACCTGCCTCAGTGCTATAGGTAGTTCCAGGAGCTAGTAGCTCTAGAATTAGTGGTGGTTTCCTGAGGCACCATGTTCCCAACGTCCTGAAATCTAGCAGTGAATCTCCGAGCTAGCACCAGCCTACCCTTCCTTTCCCTCCTTTAGCACTTTTTACAGTCTCCTGAGACTCAAGTCTGTCTTCCAACCCCCTTTCTACTGAAGCTACGTGAATCGGGTTCTGTTTTTCTGACAGATACACACATTGAATATCCTTCATTCTTTCTTCCTTATGAATAGAATCCTGGTTTCAGTAGGCCAGCCATTTGCTCAGCTAAAATGTTTAGATGTTGTCACTGTGACTGATAAACCACAGCAAAAGTCTCCCATGGACTTGGAGGAAACGTTTTGCTTTTCTGATACTAACATTGCCCCTTCTTCCTTGCTCTTTATTCCTCTTTTCTACTTTCTGGCTGGAATTTGGACTTAAGTGCCTGGAAATGCAGCAGCCATTTTGTGACCATGAGGGAAAGGCCAAGGAATTTGCAGAGACCTCGGCTTTGGAATTCTTAAACCCCTGAAGTAATAGTAGGAACTGCCTCTCCTTGACTTCTTGCTTCATAAGGGAAAAAATTCTCCTTAATTTATTATGTTAAGTACCATTTATTCATGATTTATGTTACTTTTGGCCTAAAGCAATCCTAACTAATCCGGTGTAGGTGCCCATCTACTTCACCTTTTTGGGGATCACTGTAGTACCTAGCCACATTACTTCAGGTGTGTTAAGATAGAAAACTGGTTTCAGACTTCTGTATGGAGGATTCCTTCCAGAGGCTCCTTGACCTCTCAAGAGAACATAGCCCACTCCAGCTGCTCCCATACCTCCCAAACACGTCCTGGCGTGTCTGCATCCACAAGATGGCAACAAGATTTAAACATCTTAGACAAACCTTCCAGCATCAAAGTATGCATGGAATTTATCTAGAATCTCTTAACAAACTCAGTTCTAAAACTCAAATTGTCTCTCTCATCTGTATAAAGCCTCCCTAGCCATCACAATGTTATATGTAAATGAGGGTCACAAATAGACCCCCTTCCCTCTTACAAAAAAAAAAAAAAGAACCTCTCAGGTCTCACAACTGGCCTACTTTGGAAAAAGTTGTAAGTGACGAAGGCCACGCCAGGAGTAACAGTGACAGAGAAGGATGTCTGCTTATGCAAAGGTAAGTGGGTGATGTTTTTGCTTATTAAGGGGGGAAAAAAGTGATTCTGTCCTAAAATAAAGAGTTTGATTGTTTCAGATTTTGAAGGAAGATGGTGAGGGCTANTTGTAAGTGACGAAGGCCACGCCAGGAGTAACAGTGACAGAGAAGGATGTCTGCTTATGCAAAGGTAAGTGGGTGATGTTTTTGCTTATTAAGGGGGGAAAAAAGTGATTCTGTCCTAAAATAAAGAGTTTGATTGTTTCAGATTTTGAAGGAAGATGGTGAGGGCTAAAAACCTTTGTGAATATAAGAAACAGTAGAAGCTTTGTGGAAAGAGAATTTTACTTGCCTTGAATTATAATGCTTTCAACTACTGAGTCTCAAAAAAGGCAGTGAAATGTCAAATGTAAAATTTTGCCCAAGCTGGCTAAGGCTTGATGGGTTTATTAATACGATTTCTATTTTTTATTTTTATTTTATTTTATTTTTTTTTAAAGATTTTATTTATTTATTTGACAGAGATAGAGACAGCCAGCGAGCGAGGGAACACAAGCAGGGGGAGTGGGAGAGGAAGAAGCAGGCTCACAGCAGAGGAGCCTGATGTGGGGCTCGATCCCATAACGCCGGGATCACGCCCTGAGCCGAAGGCAGACGCTTAACCGCTGTGCCACCCAGGCGCCCCTATTAATACGATTTTTAAAAAAGGAACTTAGTAAACATTTACTGACAAATATTATATTGATGCACAAGTCAGAAGTTTGTTTTCTCTCTACTGAAGGGACAAATTATTCAGTCTGCTCTTAACAAGTGGTAGATAGCAGAGGTTCCATGTTTCAGAATGTCTTTCTGTGCTTTGTGCTTTTTTTTTTGTTTTTTACACAGAAAACTACAAAACGTTCTTACTTTTAAAAAGGCTGAGGTTCTGTGAAAGAGTTGTTTCCGAGGTCTTGAGACCGTCTTTGAGTTTGCAACAAAACCTAATTGCAGCCAAAGTTTATACCAAGAAAAAGGGTATAGGGCAAGACAGCAGGAAAAGGATTATTTACTATTAATTTAAGATATTTTATAGATCCATAAAGAAAGGCATAACTTGTAGAAAACACAGTAATGGCTTTTGTCTAGTAACAATGTCAATGCATGTTGTTCAGAGGAGATAAAACTATATTTGACCCTTGAACAAGGGGTTTTGGGGTACTGACCTCCCCACCCCTGCACTACATAGTTGCAAATCTGCATATAGTTTGTGACTCCCCCAAAACTTAACCACTAATAGCCTACTGTTGACGGGAAGCCTCACTGATAACAAACAGTGTGTGTGTGTGTGTGTGTGTGTGTGTGTGTGTATTTGCATGTTATATGTATTATATACTGTATTCTTACAATAAAGTAGGCTAGAGAAAAGAAAATATTAAGAAAAGAAAATCATAAAGAAAATACCTTTATAATGCTCTCCTGGATTTATTGTAAAAGTCTGCATCTAGGTGGATCTGTGCCATTTAAACCCGTGTTGTTCAAGGGTTAACTATATTTGTCTAGTTGAAAAGATAACTCCAAGGGTTATAGTGTTATTGCTCTGTGGGATATTAACTGGTTATATATCTAAATTAGCGATCATATAGTTTGCCATTTATTTAATCAGTATAGTTGGCTCATTCCAGGTTTCTTTGAATTAGTCTTACCACTATGCTCCTTCCATTAATGATAAGTGTTCACTTAAAAACAAAGTCCTCAACATTCAGAATGAAAAAAACATCATCATTGAGATAAGTTTCGTAATGTTCCTTTTAAAATATCATGAATGTTAATCTTCTGACTTTGCAGGAAAACAAAGAAGAGATATGATATTAATCATCAACGGTAGTCTGGAACATCTTCCGACACCAAATGCAACAAACCCAAACGGAATGTCTTATGATTTGGTAGAAGTATTAGTACAAAATAAAGCCCAAAATGTCTATTTCTGGAATGAAAAACAATTCACAGATTGATAATTTCAACAAAACACGACCAGCCTATTTTGCCAGTCATGGACATGTGGGATACGAACAGTGCTCCAAAGCTGTCATTGAAAGTTGATGTGCCAAATACTTAAATTCGTTATCAGAATGGCGAGCCTGTTTTGGTGAAGTGCATGGTCCAAATAAAGAAAGTTTGCCATTGTCAGTGACTAAAAGATTATCATGAGTTAACTTTATATATAAACCAGTATTTGAAATCGTTGGAATTTCTGAAAATATAGCTTATTAGTGTCAATAAAGAAATTAAAAAAACAATCAGAAAATACTATTAGATTTTTTAACAATATCAAGCGGTTAGTTAAAAATACCAGTATTTTCAGATATGAAATATTTAATAAACTTCAAAAAACAACAGTTTCGATATGGGCATATTATTATAGTCTCGATTTTGTTATAAAACATTTATCTACCATGACGTGAAAATTGCTTTTTGGAAAACTTATGCATCAGGGCAATAAAATGTCAACCATTAATAAAAAGCTTCAACTGTTTCACATTGAAGTGTTGTTAATAATTTACTTATGTGTAAAATTCAAGACTTTGAAGAGAGTTTAATAGATTTTTGTTTACCTTGTGGATCTAGGAGTAGTAACATTTGATGGAATATAGTTTACCATCAATGTTTAAGAAAAATAATTTTTCACTGAGAAACATTTACATGAAAATCTCATTGCAGGGGCGCCTGGGTGGCTCAGTCGTAAAGTGTCTGCCTTCGGCTCAGGGCGTGATCCTGGGGTCCTGGGATCGAACCCCACATCAGGCTCCTCCGCTGGGAGTCTGCTTCTTCCTCTCTCACTCCTCCTGCTTGTATTCCCTCTCTCACTGGCTGTCTCTCTCTGTGTCAAATAAATAAATAAAATCTTAAAAAAAAAATCTCATTGGATTTTGTACAGAGTACCAGGATAATGTTATGGACAATATCTGAGATTTCAACCAAAATTTTAGAAAATCTTCCAGATGTTTTAATTTGATATGGTCTAAGTCACTGTGTTCGGTTGTCTTTGAAAGATGCAATGGAAAATGTAAACAAACAAAATCACTTTAAATCTTTCTTCCATAAATTTTATATTTACCACCGTTCTTCAAATAAAACACTGTTAGGGATTAAATAATACATTTGAAGAGATTAAAATTTAAATAATAAAAACTGGAAGAATACGGAGACCTCAGGAGGCAGCCTACAGTGTAAGAGCTACAAAAGCAGGCTGGAAATTGTGCGAAGGTTTGGATATTTGTGAACATTTTGAAAACAACTTTTTTTAGAGATTCAGCTTTAATAAATGATAGCCTAACAAAAATATCAATTTTTTCTTATAAGAAAAACCACTCTATGAGAGTTAATTTGGGGGACGACGTATGAGACTAAATCTGGGAAACTATGGAAGAGAAGCAGGAGATGTTCTAGAGACAAAAAAATTGGATGCATCTTCTATTTGCCCCTGTGGACCTTCTCCCTTCTTCTCTGTTCTGCTTTCTGTCCTGCCGAGGCTGGCCTGTGTGGGCTCATCAAAGGGCTCCCGTGTACTTGGCCTGCCAAGTGGTTTTGGCAACTTGGAGGATCAGCAAGAGGTCCCAGAAAGGAAAGACTCTGAGGTCAAAGTGATTATAGCCAGGCTCTAACTCCCTGCTGGGAGTTACTGCCCACCTGCGTCCTGACCCAGGGCCTGCGAGGCTGCCTTCCCCCAGTTCTCTCTCCAGACTTGGTAGAATTCACTCCTTCTCACTTGGGGCTGAGTGAGGACTCCCAATTGCTCCCAGCCCTTGGGTGTTGCGCTGTCGTTGGTCATCCCTCCTCTCCTCCAATTACCCAATTTGAGTGTGCCATCTGTTTCCTGCTGAGACCTTGACTGATTCATACCCCATTGGAAAGAACAAAAAATAAGATCTACTCCAAGAAAAGAGAAAAAACTACTAGTTAAAAAAAAAAGAGAGAAATGTTTATTGTTTGACAATGCAAAAATGAAAAATATAATAAATATTTATGTTTTTTTAATTTATTGAGTCCTTTAGTATGACTAAATGACATTTGGGTTAAAGGTAAACAAAATTAATAAAGTTGGGCCAATTAATTAAATATGACATTCCAATAAATAATTTTGTATGACTCCTTCAATAATGGAGATGTGGGATATATAAAAGGCAGTATTTTAATTTATAATATAGAATGCACAGTTGTGTATTTTTAATGGCGGCCATGACATCTAGTGTAACAGAGGGCGCTCCTGACATGAATCATGAACAGTAGATGGTCGAAACCAATGTAACTAAGAACTTAAATTAAAACAACACAATCCAGACTTTATTATTATTTTTTTGAACAAAGCAATACTCCGATTTCTTTTGGTCATTGTTTGAGGTAAATCATAACCACAGTTTTTCATAAAACTTAGAAAACAATCAAAGGAATAGGACCCGTGATTTTTTGCCAGCTTCCCTGGGCAGAGGCCAGAGGAGACAGAAATGGGCCCCACACCTCACTGGGAACAGAGGCGGCCCCTGCCTTCCGGCCCAGAGCGCTGCGCGTGGTGGTCACGACCTCAGGCTCACTGGACGGCAGAGGGGACCCGGGGAGAGCAGCTGCTTCCCGGGCCTCTGGGAAAGAAAAGCGCTCCACCGGGCGTACTAACCCCCCGTCACGTGCCCTGAGAGCCCCAGGCTGCAGGCTGCAGGCCTGGGAGGTACAGGCTCTTCCTGGGGGGTTCTGTCTCCAGGGGTGCGGGCTGTGTGCAGTTGGAGGCGGGCCGCCCTCCGGCCGTGGAGATGTGGCCGGCTCTCTTGACACAGCGGTTTCTCTCCAGCTCCCGAGCTCTTGTTGGCAGCCCCCCCCCACCCCCGGACTCATCAGGGGACCCCGCCGGCCTGGAGCGAGACCCACATGGACGCGGGCTGCACCAGCCTCCCTGGAGACGGTGCACACTAGAGGCTTGTCTGGAGTGATCGGGCCGCGGGGGCTACGGAAGTTCCTGAGCAAGACGGGGCTTCTGACACGGGGAAGCTTCTGACACATGTCCGGCGTGGGAGGAGTGTGCTGGGGGGTGGGGGGTGGGCGGGCACCGGGGCAGGAAAGGTGGATGCTGGGGCCTGTGGGATGGGAGGGGAGGTGGGCACACCCCTGCCAGCTTGTCCCAGCCGTGCGGGCCTTCAGGCTGTGGTGGGCCTGGGAGGCTGGTCTCCAGATGTGCCTTTTCTAATGGTCTCTCTTGGGCTGTGGATTCCTTTCGTGCTGGGGGATCAGGGACAGGCAATTTCGAGAGAGAAAAAATGCACCCCGGCCAGCCCAAGAAGTGGACAGGACCCTAAGGAGATTGCATTCATTCCTGCAGCCCTGTCTCCCTCTCCCTGAAAACCCACTCTGGGAGGCAGGAGGGATATAGTTGATATATTCTTGGCTTAGTGTCACACACACACACATACACACATACACAAACACACACACACATCAGTCACGCTCCAGTTTTGAAAATGTCACAAATTTTTTTAATGTGGCCGTGATGATGACATCCTTACACACTGGAAAGGGAGTCTCCAGGGGCAGAGGCAGCTGGAGGGGGTAATAGGATGGGGCAGACGGTTATAATCCTCCTGTGACTCTCCGAAGTGCACAGAAGAATCTATCAGCCATTTAGGAACCACAGTGTCAGGCTGTGGCTGCCCCAAGAGGAGGCTCAGAGACAGTTCACACCGTGGCGGCTGAAGCCCGCGGTTTGAAGATGTGTCTCAGCTAAGCCAGCTGTCGGCACCCAGCCCTGAGCATCAGACCGCCTCGAAGGTGGGACCGGAGCCACTTGGGACACTCTTCTCAGGTTGCTAACCCTTACGTCATCTCTGGAAGGAGAGACAGGCATGGGCAGCCCGGGCAGGGTGGTGCAAATGGCAGGTTCCCGGGCGTGACTCTGCTGGCCACGCCAGGACTCCACTTGCTCAGGGGAAGGGAGTTGGGGGTGGGTGGACAAGGCAGGCAGTCACCTCCACTGCTGGGGGACGACCAGGAAAATGAACACGGGTGCCTTGTCTAATGGATGTGGAGGACCAGCCTAGAGCAGAGAAATAGAAACATCTTGTCTAGCTGTGTCCTCGCCAGCCAGGAAGGCTGGCCTTCCTCTTGGTGGCTGTGTTAAGTCATCTGTCTGTTCTCCCCAGGACCGTCCTATCCTTTCCCACAGTATAAGCCGCCATCTTGGTGATGACCACAATTTCCACCCACTGCACCTTGAACCGCCAGTTCGTGTTTCTCTCCTCTGCCTGGTGTAATCTCACTCTGCTCATTATTTCATTTTACTCACACACGGATGAGCATCTACTGTATACCACCCCCCGTGCTAAACCCTGGAAAGCTCATGAATTCAGAAAGACATAGGTCCAGATTCCAGTTTGGCCACTTACTAGTTGTATGACCTCAGGTGTCACTTAACCTCCCTGAGCCTCAGATCTTGTAAAAGGTGGATAATTCCATGTGCCTTGAATGCAACTGCCAGAATTAAATGAGATAATACCTGTAAGGGGCTGAGCACAGTAGCAAGTACCCTAACTCTTCTCTCTTAGTCCTTCTTCCCTTCCTTGAAGGTAGAGGTCTTGCTTGGTACTTCTCCAAATTCCCAGTAGCACCTAGCACACAGTGAGCACTCCAGAAAGGCTGGGTGAGAGACTCCGCTTGTCTGGGGGTAAGCTGCGACAGGAGACTCGTCCATGTGCCGTGCACTGGGCAATCCTGCCGTGCCCTTCAGCTCTGGTTACGAGCCTCGTGGCTGTAGATGTCTTACAGACACTATCCTCACTGTTTCATTTTGTTTTATTTTTTTCTCTCTTTTGTTAGCAAATGAGTGAACCAAGACATGAGAGGTGGCACCTTGCCAATAGGGAAGCTGAGCAGTGGAGTGGGGAGCGTGCTGGAGGGGGCCAAGAGATCTGGTTCAAATCACAGATACATCATGAACCACATGTGTGCTGGTGCTAAGGCTTTTACACTCTTAATGTTCAACCCTGCCTCCTCCAAAGTCATGTGGCTCGTCCCTGCCCCATCTACTCTGTAAGGTTGCTGGCAGAGGCTAGGGCCTCATAGAGGCATGATTAAAATGATATGGAGGATGAACAGAAATTTGGCAACGGGGGCTATCACTGTTATTGCTCATTAAACCACATACACATTTGTGTTAAGTGAAATTACTGTCATGTTGGAAAGAACAGGTGGTTTTAAATTTGGACTTAGCTACTAACTTGCTGTGTGACCTTGAGCGTCTTGTTGCCCACTCTGCACACCCAGAGTCTGTGTGAGGTCATCTGTCATATCCCTCCAGGACTGGAAGTTTGAATACTGTGAACAGACACTAAGGACTTTGAAAAGTAGCAACCCCCCTCCAGCTCTCGGTGCTTTGGAGAGTGACGATCTGTTGACAATGCACGGGTTGGCTGCTTGAGGCCAGACTCTCTTGGCGGTCATCCTGGGGGTGCCTGGGGAGCAGGACGGGGCGGCCCAGGCCATCGCCACAGCCCACGTGTAAGGCAGCTGTGGGGTTGCAAGCACATATCTGAAAGGAAAATAATTTTCCCTCAACAATAAATTGGGCAGCTGCAGGAGGTGTGGATCCCCGGCCCTGGGGTTTTCCAAGCCCTGTCAGGCTTCTGACTCCCACCCCGTGTGCTTCTAACCCAAAGACGCAGGGAGGGAAACCTTGGGATGCACCCACTCCCAGGCCCAGCAGTTCTCGATCGGGGCTCTCGACACACTGCCAAGCGGAGCTCATCTCTCAGACCTCTCCCCACTGTTTTGTGCTGTTTTGTTTCTCCTCTCAGCAGTCCCACATCATATCACAACCCTGCAAGGGAAGAACTGGGGAGCCACAGAGCTCCTGTATTGGAAGAATCTAGAGAAACTTGATACCACTGGTCCTCAAATCTTTTCAGTAGTTTTGTCAAGAGACAATGATCACCCAGAGTGGTGCTTTTTAAAGGTCAGTTTTAAAACATTGTCTTATGATAGAGCCAATAAATGAGCACAGTGATGCTGTTTAGATGGACCTCAAAACTGAAAATCCAGAATTAGGGGTGACAGTTATAATCACATTAACATCGGCAATTTATTTCTGCATTTGTTCTTGTTGTGGGTCCTTAAGAAGATGAATAGCTGCAAATGGTCATCCTTTCTCATTAGCTTGCAATCTTGGGAAACCCTTTAATTAAACAGAGATGGCTAAGAATCATCACTTCATGTCCGTTTAAAAACTAGCTCACCTGCCTCTCTCTCTGGGAGTTAGGGTGCATTAGCAAGTTTAGAAACCGCAGACAAGGTTAGTCCGTGTCACGGAACATGGCTTCCACATCTGTGTACCTCAGTGCCCAGTGCAACATTTGGCTCATAATAAGAACTTGCTAAATGTCTGTTAAATATATGAACAAATGGTCAGTTTACTTGATGTTTTAGGTTAGTCTGCCTTCCTGCCAACCCTCTACCATATTCTCAGTGAAGATGGATGGATGGATGGATGGTAGATAGATAGGGATCTAGGAGTGTCTCAAAGTCATCATACAAAGAATGAATTCTCATTGTACAGTTCTTTGGATGGACAGCCTACATATCTATATCGATGTCAGTATCGATATATATCTTTTTTTAAGTAGGGTCCATGCCCAGCGTGGAGCCCAGCATGGGCTTGAACTCACAAACCTGAGATCAAGACCTGAGCTGAGATCAAGAGTGGGAAGCTTACCCGACTGAGCCACCCAGGAGCACCCCCCACTTATATTTTCATACAAAACCTTAGTCCCTGTGGTGGCAGATGTTTACCTTGCTAGTAACCACATTGCCCAGCCTCTGTAGTAGCTGGCGACAGCTACGTGATTAAGCTCTCGCTGGTGGAACAGAAGCAGAGCCGAAGTCCATAACTTCTGCACCACTTACAGAAAATACATGCAAATAGATTGCCCTCCGTCTCTCCTCTACCTTGCTCCCTGTAAGTAGGGATGCTGACACAGTAGTGACCCAGCTCTCCAGAGAGGACAGCTCTCCAGAGGCCAGAGAGACACAAGATGGAAGGATCCCAGGTGCCAAGTCACCGAGTGGAACAGAACTTCGCTGATGATTGGGGACACTCACCTCCAGGCTGTCACGTGACAGAGAACTATCCTTCAGCCTGATTGGGGTCTCCATTCCAGCTGCTTAAACAGCCTACATCCTAACCACTACACCAGTCTGGGATTTACTCCCCAGTTGTAATCACTTTTTGCAGAGGGTGTATTTTGCTAAAACTATGAAAGGTCCAAGGTCAGCAGGTTGTAGGTATGAGAATCTTCTCCCCCAGCATTCACCTTTTCAGGGACCTGTGAAGAAGGGACCAAAGTGGTGAGACCGCAGTGGAAGAGGGAGAGGTTCTTGGAGATGCTGAGGCAAGACCCCAAGGTGGTCTTCCGTACCCCATAGCTCTGACCACTCCCCCTCAGTCCCAACCAAGTTTTGACCTCAGAAGGTTAAGAGCAGTCTTTCAAAGAAGGAGTTGTTAAGTCCGTATCATCTCAGGACTCCCATCTGACCAAGAATTTCTAACCTTTCCCCCCTTTATGCGGAGTGTGGTGTGTGTGTGTGTGTGCGTATGCACACATGTGTGCTGTGAGGGCTAGAGAGGGTTGGGCTCCCATCTGGAAAGCATGCTCTAACTTCCATCCTGTGTGTTGTGCCAGTTGTCCAACTGGGATGGGTTGTGACTCTCACCTTTTCCCTTGACCCTAGGGTATAGCCATCGCTGGCTGATGCCCTCTGGGGTGTAGGTCCCCCAGCCCAGCAAGCAGCCCCTTCTTGGCTGAGGCCTTCCATCTCTGACTACAGAGAATGCCATGGAGCTAGCCCCTCATCTCACTCACAGTTGCTCATGGCTGTTCACTTCCAAGGGCCTTGTCTTTATCTCTTCTGATCTTTCTGAAGCGGACACAAAACCCCAGGACTGCAATAGGACTTTGATCCAAGTAATAGAATCAGGCAGAGGGAGAGACAGCAGCATATGCTGCAAAGCCTTTTCGGCTGCCTTTGGGCTTGGATGTTTAATGAGAGCAAATTCTGGAAAACCCGGGAAATAAAAACTGAAAGATGTAAATAGGAAGAGATTATCGCTGAATTCTTGTAATTGTCTTACAAGCCCCTCTGGAGGGGCAGACGGTGACTAAGAAGGGACTCCGCCGTGGGATGATGATTAGGGCTTGGCAGGCAGAGGTGCGGTTTACAGTTGGTCCTGAAGGAAGCTAAATGTTCCAATCTGGGTTTTTTCTATCACTGGTTTTGTCAGTTTTCCTCCTCCTTTCCCCGCCCGGCAGGCTTGTTAGGCATGAGTCAGGAAGAGGATGCCGGGGATCTAGGGAAGTGGCTGGTTTCCTCCAGCTTAGTGGATCCCCACTTGGAAGGGCTGGGTTGGCCCCAGCTCTGCCCTAACAGGTCACACGAAGGAACAAAGCTCCTTTCACCTCTCTAGGTTTCTGGCTCCTCACTGGAGGTGTGGTTCCACGCACCTCTCACCGCCTTCCCTTTACCTGCGCACCCAACCCTTGTGCTGGGCCCCAGCTATGAGGCCCAAGGAAGGGGGGACCTCAAGAGGCCAGGGTTCCTGCTGAGGTCATGAGGCTGAAAGTTGCAGAAGTCCACTTCTCTGGAGCTGACCTGGCTTCAGCTAGCTGGATGAACTTAGACATGTTACTGAGCTTCTCCGAGATTTGGTTTTTTAATCTGTCAAATGGGAGTTCTGGTAGACATTGTGCTAGGTAGATAAACCAGACAGAGAAAGACAAATACTGCATGGTATCACTTACGTGTGGAATATTTAAAAAAGAAGAGGTCAAACTCACAGAAATAGAGAGTAGAAAGGTGGTCATGGGGGGCAGGGGCTGGGGGAGATAGAGGTTGGTAAAAAGGGACAAACTTCCAGCTGTAAGATGAATAAGGTCTGAGGATCTAATGAATAACATGGTGACGATAGTTGATAACACTGCACCGTACACTTGAAATTTGCTAAGAGAGTAGAACCTGAATGTTACAAAATATATGCAGTTACACACATCTGTAAATATGTCAGGTGACGGATGTGCTAATTAGCTAGATGGGAGGAGCCCTTTCACAAAGTACGCGTATGTTAAGTTATCACGATGTACATTATAAATACCTTACAATGTTATTTGTCAGTTAAACCTCAATAAAGCTGAACCAGAAAGGGAGCTGTGAGGGCTAAATCAAATGTTCCATGTAAAATGCTTTGCAGAGCGCTGGGTTCAAAGTGAATGTGTATTTCGTATTTACTGCTACGCTATTATTTTCTGACTTCTTCTTGGGCCAGGACTTCCCTGCTACAAACTAGACTTGACCTCTGAATTCTTCAGTTTCTCCTTGGCCTCGGACTCTGAAACGCACAGCGTTGACCTGGGTAAAGATGGTGTGACTCACCATGGTGAGAAAAGCACATCCTTCAAAGATTTTCCTCCAATCAAGAGCTACCAGGCACCGCAATACCCATTTCGTATAGTCATTTCCAATTCTTCAGCATTCTTATAGGTAAGGCATGGTTTTCTTCATTTTATAGAAAAGATGGAGTCTCAGTGAGAGTAATTGAATTGACAGCGGTCATACACTTAGAAAGTGCTGGATCCAGGATTGTACCAGTTGGGTCTGGTGCCAAAGCCCACAAAACACCATCCTTGCCCTTCAAACTTCACCTTGTCCTCTTACGTGGCTGACTTGGGCCAAGTGCACAGGAAGGGGACTAAGGGTTTGAGTGTACACAGTAGGCCAAACACCTGATTCTGGCCACACGGGCATCACACTCCAGCCAATGGAGCCAGACTGCAGGCTGGGCCCCCGCCCCTCCCCCCGGCCAGGGAACATTTATGGAAGAAATAAAGTTGTGATTGGAGACTTCCAGCCACAGTCTCACAGAAAGATGATGGAACCTCTCTGAGGCAGAACTTTATTTCATTTTATTTTATTTTTAAAAGATTTATTTATTTGAGAGAGAGTGTGCACACACCTGTGAGTGGGAGTAGGGAGGGAGAGAGAGAATCCCAAGAAGATTCCCCGCTGAGCACCAGCCCAAAATGGGGGTTGATCTCCCGACCCTGAGATCATGACCTGAGCTGAAATCAAGAGTCAGACGCTTAACCGACTGAGCCATCAAGGCGCCCTGAGGTAGAATTTTAAACTGGACAAGAGCTGACAATGATTGTGTCTCATTGCTATCTAGGAAGAAAGAAACTGCCAAGCAAATTAATAACGTAAACAGGATTTCCCAGAAGAATCTTTAATCCATGTAATCCTGTCTGATTCAATAAACATTTCATAAGGGTGCTGAAGATACAGAAACGAATGAATCTTTCCCTTTCAAAGGGAGCTCATAGACCAGCCTAGAAGCAAGCATCTAAGTGCTTATACAACAAACAATAACACTTAAAAATTAAAAAAAAAAATAAAGTTCTGCATGAACACAATGACAAGAGGGAGTAATTGGGTTTGGCAAGGTCTAAGAAAGCTTAAGACTTAACTAGTTTCGAAACCCATTCCCTTCAGAAATACCTTTAATTGGAAAGATTAATTTAGGAATTAGAGTTATTCCCATCAAGTTATTAAAGCAGGATATCAAAGGGCTGATAGCACCTCAACTTTGGTAAGCCTAATTGATACTACCGTATGAGCTTTCAAATAAGATTTCCCCCCTTCGAGAGACATTCTAGAATTTAATTGTACATTTAGTTCAAATGTATGTTCCTTTCAGTCCTGCTTCTTGGTCCAGTGGGCCAAGTGTGGGCAGATTATGTTTTCCATTTCTCAGGGGGCCCCAGAGTGTTTTTGCAATGAGCATTTTCCAGAAAAATGTGGAGAATATGGCAGGGTGGGATTCAGGGCCAAGATCAAATGGAGAGCACATAGGATGGTACCAAAGGTATGGAACCTGGACCACAGACTTGGCATGTAAACAGATTTCTTGGAGACACAGGAGAGGAAGAATGTGAGGAAGGTAGTAGTCAAGAAATGGCAACGTTCAGAGGCAGAACTGGCAAGAGGCAAGAACAATGGAGCAAGAGGCCTTGGGCCTGAGTGGTCTGCTTTAGAAGGTGGTTGGGAGGCCGTGACCCTCCCTGACAGGATGTCAGAGCCATGGGAGGTTGACAACAACAGTGGGCGCCCTCGGCGGTTACCACCCCTGGCTGCAGACCCCGAGTTGGCTCGATCGCACGCCCCCTCTCTCAAAAACCAACAGCCCTCCTTGAAAACTCACCCAAGTCCGACTGCACTGACTCAGCAGGCCCGGGAAGCACCGAGAAACCCTTTGGGGGAAATCCAAAGCCCAGATCTTATTCTGAGAACCTCCCACCACCGGAAGGAAGAAAAGATCATGAAACTCAGCACTTTCCAGCTTGCCATTCCTCTCCACCGTGGTGGCACCGGCCAGGGGTTGGCGGCTCTGCAGCTATTTTTACCCTCAGATTTCCGGAACTGCCTACCAATCCTGGTTACAGGACACCACAGTAAACTCAGCTCCGTCCACAGCAATCACAAGACGTCTAAGCCACAATGCGCAGCTGGCCACGGCCACACTCATCCGTACCCCGGACACACGGGCCCCAACTCCAGAGTCAAATGCCAAGGCCCACGCTGGACGGTGAGGGGGCAGCTCCCTCCGGCTGCTCAAGGATCAGACGTGATGAGACGCACGTCGCGGCCGACAGCCTCTGGCCCATTGGAGGAGGGCACCCAAGTTCAGGGTTCGTGTTTTAATCCTTCGGAGGGGCTCCAAGTTGAATGTTCCTGCCGTCTGTGGTGGACCTCGTCCAGAATAGTTCTTTACAGCCACAGAGAGCTACCGTGGTGGAGAGCTGTCTTGCTGTGACCCTGTTTTAATGGTCACCGACTGGACCATGGTCTCTCTCCTTCCCCTCTGAACCCCTCGCTTGTGAGCCTCCAGGCAGACTAACCTTTTGTTTGCTATCTTCCATGTGTCTTTCAGTTTACAGCCTTTTTCGGGGGCTCAGATGCTGGTATATTTTAAGAAGGAAATACCTCCCCATGGCGTAGACAGATACATAATGTCAATGCTGGAGAAATATTTTATGCCAAGATAGGATTTTCTTCTGCCTAGCATCCACGTGAACAAAGCCTGTGCACTGTGAAGCCCCACTCCAGGCTTGCTCGGGTGTAAGGAGGCTGTTGAAGGGTAATGAAAATGTGTTCTCTCCTCCAGTGGCAGCCAAGGGCTCTGCGTTTCTCTGAGGTGATAGCTAGAAAATGGGCAATGAGAAATGTCTTAGAACTCTTGTTAATAACGGCGATTATTATTGCTGTAATGAAGAGAATCCTGTCTGCGGGCTGAAGGTCCTCTCAGCCTTCTCCTGGAAGGAGGACTTCACACTGGAAGTTTCTAACTCCTCGTGATCTAAATGTTGTCAACTGAGAGCAACTGAGTGTCCAAACTACCATTTTCTCCTTCTGTTACTGACCAGTTTTTTAGGCCTCAAAACACTAAATTATAAGGCCTTTTCCCATCGGATTTCCCTCAGAAAATTAACTTGGATCAAGAAGGATTCAGTGGGGGTCGGCCTCTAAATCCGGCCGGCTCAGGGAGCTCAAACGTTGGCCCCCCGCGCCTCCTTCACAGGGCTGGCTTCCGGTGACCGCCCGCCAGGGGATTTGCAGCCCCAGCGATTTCCCATCTCAGTTCTGGAGCTGTGACTCACCAGCTGCAGGGCTGCAAGCGCACTGGCAAGGGCACCACAGGGCTTCGAAGGCCAGGCTGGGGGTGGGCGGGGGGTGAGCTGAGGGAGAGAAAAGAAAGTTACAGAACAACGGACTTGATAGGCCTACAATTTCATCACGCAATATTCAAATATTAGACCCTGGCCCCAAAGAGCCGCTCCCTCGCTGCTTTTTCCCTTTGTGTTGGCTCCAAGAAACACGAAGCGAGAGGTAGCCGAACAAAATGCCTCATTCAGGAGAGTCTGGCGGGTGCAAGCGGGTTCATGACTTGATAATCCCCGACAGCCCTCGTTAAATCAGGGAGCTGCAGGTGTGAAGGCCACTGGGGTGGGGGCTGTAATCCGGGCCAGAGCGTGGAGCTCCTTCGGAGGGACCTTGTCAGGACAGGGCCGCTTTCCAAGTTGATTAGGGAACCGTGCCAATTCGGAATGAATGCTTAAGGCAGAAGTCTCTTTTCCTGGCGAGGAGTCAGAGGCTGTTCTCATTTCGTGTGTGTGTATAAACGCTCGGTTTCTTCAACGAAAGGAGCTCCAGATAGCCCCGAACGGGCCCACGGCGGGGAACCTGCTGGCGGCTCGGAGTTCGTCCCTCTCCCCGTCCTGACTCTTGTCCCGCAAAACTGCTCTTGCTCTTAGGGATCCTTCTAAGTGCTGCTTCTCGCACGCCACCAGCAGGCGACAGCCCTCCATGCCACGGGACGCCACCAGGGCCACCAGGGCCACCACACCAGGCCTTCCCAGTTTGGTCATGGAGAGCATCTCTCTGTGGGGAGGAGGGCCCCCCCTGGGGAGCTCTCCCTCCTCCTCCACGGCAGAGTTTTATTGGGGAAGTGAGTGCACCTCAGGAACGGGTTTTTGCGCAGGGCGGGATTAGCTGCCACCGTTGTAGTGATTTTAGGAGTGCTTTTGGGAAAGTCTGAGGTCAAAACATGTCTCCCTTACTGCCTTTCTGTCACCCATCCCTGAAATCCCTCAGCTGAGGAATTTGCTAATCTTAGTCAACGTCTTGTTCAATCACAAGTACTGTTGAGAGTCATAATGCATAATGTTGTTTCTGATATTACAAGGTATCAAGAGGAAACATCGAGAAGTGAAAGAACACAGGTCCTGCCCCCAGCAAACTCCTGATTGGCAAGGCAGGGGCAAAGAAAGAACTGACATGAGGCAGCTTTTGATCCTCAGGTTCTTATCTGTATAAATAATGGGAATGATGATAAAAATAGCGCTTGACTCCAGAGGATTGTTAAGAAAATGTAATGAAGTCCAGAAATCTGTACGAGCACCTCAAAATTATACTAGTCATGTGAAAACTTCCCATTGTACCATTTGCCATAAGATGGGATCTAGGGAAGTGCAGCTCTGTTAGATCCTTCCAGGTGGTTTTGGTTATGACCGGGCAGAGGACATGCTCTCTGGAGATGGAGGTCACAGCGTGGACCCCAAAGACTTGGCCCCATGAGGTCTCAGAGTCAACTGCCACACAGAGGAAATAGGAGTCTCTGGGTCTCTTGGTACACAAGCTGTCTTGTATCTGCGGGAACGTCAGATTTTCAACTTCAGTTCTCGTAATTAAACTTTGTGAAATGCCTATTAATAAACTCACTCACCTGGTCACCTAGATAACAACCAGTGTTTGAGGAACCGGGAACAAAAACACCAGGAGTCATTCAAAACAATCCAAACCATTGAAATTCAAGCACCGTGTCAACACACTTTGCAAGCAGACAAGAAAAATGTAAAACTAAAGCTAGTTCTAATGGCTTTTGCTAAACAAAATAAACCTAGAGGGGAAAATAAAAGTATTTCTTCCAACTGGAGTTTTTACAAGGGGGAGAAAAATCAAATACTTTCCTTAAACTCAACAAAGCAAACAAAACCTTTCAAAAGTCCATGAGAAATGGCAGGTATTTAGGTGATTAACTTTGAGTGGACATGCAAGAAATGTTTCTGGAACACTGTGGGGCAACTGGCCGGGGCAGTGCTTGTCAGAATCATCAGGATTTGACAGTATTAGAAATGCAAGCCTGGAGCTACAAACTTGAAACCCGGGACTTGGAAACTGAATCCATACTTAACTCCCCCCTAGGCTTGCCTCTTAACAGAATAAAACCTTAATGTCTTCTAAAAGCTATAGTTGTGGAGGAATAACAGGCAAAATATTTGAAATCATTAACATTTCCTGGGGCCTTCCTTCTGCTTTTCTAATTGGCTTTTCTCTGTGTGGTTTGCTCGGGCTGTTATAACGAAATACGACCGACTGGGTGGCTGAAACAACAGAAATTTATTTCCTCACCATTATGGAGACCGGAAGTCCAAGATCAAGGTGTTGGCAGGCCTGGTTTCTCCTGAGACCTCTCTCTTTGGCTTGCGATGTCCACCTCTGTGTCTACACACGGTCACCGTTCTGTGCATACCCATCCCTGGTGTTCCTCTGTGTGTCCAGATCTCCTCTTCTCATAATGACACCGGTCAGATTGGATTGGGGCCCACCCTATCAGCCTCATTTTAACTTAATTACTTCTCTAAAGGCCCCAGATACAGTCCCATTCTGAGGTACTGGGAGTTAGGACTTCAACGTAGGAAATGTGGGGGTGGGGCCGCGGGCACATTTCAGCCCATAACACTCTTCTTAAGCTTTCTATACCTTTGCCCTGGGAAGATTCTGCTGTGGGCTCTCTTGTTTTTACCCAGTCTGTCTTTGCTTACACCCCTGTATCTCTTTGTCCAACCCTCTGTATCCACGGTTCCTCTGTGCACCCCTGTCTGGGTTTCTGTCTCCCACCCTCACCCCAAGCCCTCTCACCCACCCCATTCTTTTGGTCTTTCTCCAGATATCTAATAAGTAATTTCTATGTGCCTGTTATAAATGATGGCAACACAAAAATGCTGTCCCTGCCCTTATGGCATTTTTATTCTAGAAGTTGAGAAGAAATCTGACCCCAAATAACTATATATAAAGGCAGCCTGTGATGAACACCATAGAGCACTAGAGCAGAGGTTGGACAGCTATAGCCCACAGCCCAAATCTGGGCCACTACCTGTTTTTATAAAATTTTACTGAAACACACCATGCCATTTACTAATGTGTTGTTTATGGCTGCTTTTGCAGAGTCGTGTAATTGTGACATAGGTCATATGGCCTACAAAGTCAAAGATGTTTACCATCTGACCCTTCACAGAAAAAATTTACTGACCCCTGAACTAAAATCAAATTTTATGGGGGATGAGAGGCAAGAAGAAGCCCATCTGTTATCACTGAGAATGTGATTTAAGTTGAGCTTCGAGGAATGAATGAGTTCAAGAGGAAGAGGTGGGAAGTGGGTTCTAAGCAACATCAACAGCATGAGCAGAAGATGTGTGAGGTGGAAGGAATTCAAGACACAGTTGGGGCTCTAAGTGAAGAACTTCGGATATTAAGATAGGAGCCTGGACCTCAATCAGAGGGCTCTGGAGCATCTTGGAGGGTTTTTGAGCCGGAGTTGATACATAACTAGCACATTCTATGCAAAAGGCACTGCATGGCACCCACAGATGAGTCAGACCCAATTCCCGCCATCAAGGAACCTATGACTGTAATAAAGGGGATGAGACAAGTACCCAAACAATTACAGTGCAGGGCAGAATAATGCTTCCATGGGGGACACTTCAACCAGAGGAGTGATCAAAGAGAGGTTCAAGCAAAGTCAAAGCTGATGAAAGGGTAGAGGACAGATTATTAATGATAATGATGGTTCAGACTCACTCAGCCTATAGTATGAGTCAGGTCCTCTGCTAAGTGCTTTACGCACATTTAATCTCATTTAATCCCATAACAATCCTGTGAGGAGATACACATATTATCCCCAATTAACTGATAAGGAAAGGGATGTTAAGACTGAACAGGGTTCAAACCCAAGTTAGACTCTCCTGTATTCCATACATCCAAATTAGATACTCCATACTCTATACATCCAAGTTAGACTCTCCCATCCATGCTCTTTACCACTATGCTGAGAGGGGAGGCAAGGAGGCTTATTGAAAGACATTTGCAGGGGCGCCTGGGTGGCTCAGTCAGTTAAGCATCTGCCTTCAGCTCAGGTCATGATCCTGGGATCAAGCTCTGTGTCAGGCTCCCTGCTCAGTGGGAGCTCCCTCTCCCGCTACCCCTGCTTGTGCTCTCTCTGTCAAATAAATAAAAAAATCTTAAAAAAAGACATTTGCAAAAGTCTATCATTTGGACAGAAGCAAACAGGAAGTTTCGGGATTCTTGGTTTATAGGTTAGAATTTGAATAAGTTCTATTTTTTGAAAAAAATTTCCCAGAGTAGAAGGATAACGGATATGCCTCAGTATGTGTACTTGGCTCTGATGTGTGGCTTGTGAGGGAATGGATTTCCTGCTGTTCCTATGAGTTCGACATCAACCTGTATTTCACAAATGGACCATAGGCCACAGTGCTTCCCTGAGAGATGGGCAGAGAGGAAAAGTTTGTCCTTCTAAGAGGGAACTCGAAAGAGGTGTTTTTCTCCATACCAGGCCGATAGTGAGTGCTCATACCATAATATTTTGTACTTACATTTAAATGCATCATCAAAATACTCAGAGAAGTACTTCTGAGCCCTCCTACCCTGCTCCCCTACGGCCACGCCAGCTACGGCACGAGCGCTGACGCGGCTCTTAGAGATGCTTTGCGAGGCCCTGTGCTACTGAGGACTGCCGCGGAAACTAGCAGAGCAGAGGGCTGGGTGCCTGACCAAGGAGACAGCCTTCGGTCCGCGACTCCGGCCGGTGGTAAACTAGACACTGTACCGTCCTGACAACCAGCAGGAAGACAGCAGGGCTTCTTGGCTACATGGGGATCCCGATGGAAAAGGTGGGGAGCTACCCCCAGGATCTGAGGGAGCACAGAGAGGACTGAACACAGGAACTCGGTAGCTCTTGGGTCTTCCCCTCCCCCGCCCCCCCCCCGGGGGTTCCGCACATACCGCTTGGTTCTAAATGACAAGCTGCAATTACAGTAAAGTGCTAAAGTTACAAGTTGTTCTAAACACTCTTCAACAAAGAATATTCTGTGAAAAGGAACCCCAGGCGGTTATAAACCTTTTTTTGCTGTGTAGAAACCATAAGGTTTGCATCCAAGAATGTGTTGTCTGTTTGAGGCTGGCCTTTATTCTTCCAGTCGGGTGCCAGTGGCATGCATTTCAAATGAGCAGTTGTCTGTGGCCCCAGAGTCTGTGGCTGAGGCATATCTAATCAGGTTAAGCAGCCGTTCATCCCAGCTGTCAGCTCTCTGGAAATCAGAACATTATCTGCAACCACACACAACTCAAATAGAAGGCTGGCACTTGGAGCCCCGAGTCTCCAACTCCTCCCTGACCTTACTGTGGTGGCCCCTGGTTTTCTCTTTTCCTATGTGACTGTATACAACGGTAGCAAAGCTATTTTAGGGATTAAAACAGCTAATTGCAGATTTCCATCAAGGCCAGCCACTCAGAACCCAGGTTTGGAGAGCACGTTGGTGGTCTTTGCTTGTGGGGATGGTTTTGGCTTCTTTGCCCTGTGAAGTGGCTCATCCACACCCCGGACCCACAAAGCTGTTAATTGGAAGCTCTTCCATGCAGGCCACTTGGTTCTGGGGGTGTGGAATTTGGTGGAGTTCAGTGTGAAAAAGCATGTGATGTTTTCTTGGCCCTTAAAGCATGGCTAGAAGGGCCTTTAAAAGTCATCTAGTTGGCCTGCTTGCTGAACAGATGAAGAAACTGCAGTTCAGAGCGTCCCACGGCCACAGAGGCAGAGATGGGACTAGACTGGGTGTCCAGACTTCCTTCCTGGTGCTCTGACTTCTGAGATGTCTGCACAACTCCATCGCGTGGCTTAGGCTTAAAGGAGGCGCTGAAACAGGGGATCAGAGGAATTCAGGAGAAAGAGATCTGTTCTTTTCCATCAAGAGACTATTAAGGTCTTATATTCCAATGAAAGTAAGAACTTTGAATTATGGTTCTCCCCTTTTTTTAGAATACAGTGGATGTGCAAGACAACACGCTCAACTAAAGCGGCTGGTGGGTCTCCACCACCCGCCCTAAGGATACGGTGCCCAGGGCCAGCGTGGTCTTTCTTCCTTCCTCCAGGGAAAAGCGTTGCTTTCACAAGAGAAAAAAGAACAGGTTCCTCCCTCGCCTGCTCCATCCTCTCCCACTGACCTGGAAATGTTGGCAATGAAGAGTTTATGTTTGCCCAACCAAGCAGAAACCTGTCCTCTAGAATATGTGGGAAAAGTTGGAACTTTGTGGCGATTTTGCCAGATCTTTGAGGAAGATAAAAAAAAAAGAACACTACATGAAAAGAAATGAAAACTCAGAGAAAATCATGAGACTGATTATTTAGAGTCAGAGTTGGAAAAAAGAGGATTTGGTGACTTCAAAGATTTTTTTTTTTTTTTTTAAGATTTTTTATTTTACTTATGTGACAGAGAGACAGCCAGCGAGAGAGGGAACACAGCAGGGGAGAGAGAGAGGAAGAAGCAGGCTCCTAGCCGAGGAGCCTGATGTGGGACTCGATCCCGGAACGCCGGGATCACGCCCTGAGCTGAAGGCGGTCGCTTTAACGACTGCGCCACCCAGGCGCCCCCAAAGATTTTTCTTTTTCTCTCATTAACTTTTGTCTTAGTCCATTCAGTCTGCTATAACAAAAATACCATATTTTGGGTGCCTTATAAATATCAGATATTTATTTCTCATGGTTCAGGAGGCTGGGAAGACCAAGACCAAGGCACTGGTAGATTTGTTGTCTGGTGAGTTCCACTGCCTGGGTCACAGATGGTCATCTTCTTGCTCTAACCCTCTTATCTCTTGGGCCTCTTTTATAAAAGCACTAATCTCATTTATGAGGGCTTTACCCTCATGACCTTATCACCCCCAAAAGCCCCACCTCCTAATACCATCAGCTCGGGGGATTAAGATTTCAACATGTGAATTTGGAGTAGAGGGGGCCATAAACATTCAGACCACAGCAGGATTTCTCTCTCAAAGGGAACATGAAGTCCAATTAATACAGTAAATGTCTTTATTTTACTATGATACTAATGACCTTTACTAGTCTTAATTCTCTGCCACATCCTCATCTATGATTTCTTAATGCTGAGCAAGAACCATGAAATACAGGTTTGTGACTTGAAACTCTACTCCCAGTATAGATCCTCAAAGAATATGTTCAGCGTAGATGTTGAATTTTTAAAATTCCAAATATTAGCCAACCCAGTTCAACATCTTACTTTAAAAATGACATCACATAGAAGTTATTCATGAAGAAAAGATGGTTTCAAAACCAGAAAATCCATCAAAATAATTCTTCACATTCACAGATAAAGGACAAAAGGAATCACATTATCACCTCATCCTAGTTGCAAAAGAAGCACTTTCTAAATGTCAACACTTACTGAATTGAGTCCACTCGCTCAAGCCCCAAATTCCTATATTGAAATCCTAACCCCCAGGAGGATGGTATTAGGGGGCGGGGCCTTCGGGGAGTGATTAGGCCACAGGGCTCCATTCTTTTTTTTTTTTTTTTAAAGATTTTTTTATTTATTTATTTGACAGAGATAGAGACAGCCCGAGCGAGGGAACACAAGCAGGGGGAGTGGGAGAGGAAGAAGCAGGCTCATAGCGGAGGAGCCTGACGTGGGGCTCGATCCCACAACGCCGGGATCACGCCCTGAGCCGAAGGCAGACGCTTAACCGCTGTGCCACCCAGGCGCCCCCACAGGGCTCCATTCTTATTAATGGGATTAAGGCCTTTATAGAAAGGCTCCAGAGTCATCCCTTGTCCCTTTCACCACTAGAGGACAAAGTGAGAAGTTGGTAGTCTGCAATCTGAAGAAGGCTTTCACCAGAACCTGACCACTCTGGCATCGTGATCTTGGACTTCCACTCTCCAAAACTATGAGAAATAAATTTCTGTTGTTTATAAGCCACCCAGTCAATGGTAATTTGTTAGAACAGCCTGAAAGAACTAAGACAACCTCTTTACAAAGTAGAAATAAATGGGTATTTCCTCCACTCAATAAAGGTCAAATATATCGAAAAGCTATAGTAAACATCATGTTTAAATTTTAGGGATCCCCTTTAATATTGGAGCAAAACAAGGATCTCACTATTACAGCTATTACTTAGTGAAGTATTGGTCCTGGGAAAAACTATAAGTACCCTCTCCTTCCTCCCCCCTCCCCTGCAAATCCACAATGGAACAAGACAACATTAAGAAAAGACATGAAAATTAGCAGAGAAGAAATAGCTGTCCTTACCTGCAAATGAGAAAAAAAACCAAACAAACCCAAAAACAAAATAATCAGCTAACTCATAGAATTGATAAAGATGTTTAGTAAGGTTGCTAGATACATGTTTAACTTATAAAAATATCAACTAATAGCATTCTTTCTAGGCTGGCAATAGGCAACTAGGGATACAAGAAAAAAAATTATTGTTAATAACAGAAAAACTGAAGTATCCAGAATTTAATTTAAAAAATATACCATGTAAGGGGTGCCTGGGTGGCTCAGTCAGTTAAGCTTCTGACTCTTGATTTTGGCTCAGGTCATGATCTCAGGGTCATGATATTGAGCTCCCCCGTAGGACTCCATGCTCAGCGCTGGAGTATGCTAGGGATTCTCTCTGCGCCCCCCATCCCCATGCTGCACTTTCTCTCTCTCTAAATAAATAAATAAAATCTTTAAAAAAAATAAAGGTGGGCCCCTGGGTGGCTCATTTGGTTAAGCATTTGCCTTCAGCTCATGTCATGATCCCAGGGTCACGGAATCAAGTCCCACGATAGGCTCCTTGTTCAGCGGGGAGTCTGCTTCTCCCTCTGCCCCTCCTCCCACTCATTCTCTCAATCTCTCTCTCTCTCAAATAAATAAAGAAAATCTTTTAAAAAATAATTTTAAAAAAGAATATATCATGGAAGAAAATTAAAGTTCTTCTAAGAGATGCCAAAGAAAATCTAAGTAACTGGGAAAGATAGTCCATACATTTAGATGGGATTGCATAACATTATAAGGTTGAAATATCTTCCCTAAATAATCTGTGAATTCAGTACAATCCTTATATAAAAATCTATTCATATTTTGAGAAACGCAATACATTTATTTTAAAATTTTTATGGAAACATAGAGGTCAATAGAACATGAGCAAAAAAGAGAGATTTGTCTTCCCAAACATTAATATACATTAATAAACTTTATAAAGGGAACCCAGATAGGAAAAAATGGGCAATTTACAGAATGTGAATGGGCAATTTACAGAAAAGGGACCTAAATGGCTGAAGAAGCCATCGTCCATGTGGAAAGAGGCTCAAACTCAACAGAAACCAGGGGAGTTCAAATAAAATCAACAGTAATGTATCACTTCACACACACTGGGACGTCAACATTGAAAAGGTGGATAATGCCAAAGTGGCATGGATCTGGGGAAACAGGAAATTTGTGTCCCACCGATGGAAGTGCAGATAGGTGCACTCATGCTGAAAAGCTCCCTGGTCAGTCAGTGAAGTGTGTTTATGCCCCATGTCTCAGCTGTCCTCCTCCTGCACCTGTAGCCCAGTGAATTCATCCTCTAGGTCGACAAAGAAATATGTAGGAGCACGCTCAGCACAGATCGTTTGTGGAAGTGGAAGGTAGAGGAAACCCCCTTGTAGACAATGGGGTGAAAGCACGCTACGGAGTACTGTGTAGCTGAGAATCGTGGTGTGATGTGGTTAAATCTTAAGAACTTGCCTGTTTAGTCGGGGGAAGGAGTGGAATAAGAAACAGAATGAAGTTCATAGGACCATATCATCTCTACAAAGTAAAGATTTGCACCCTTAAATCTCACACTGGTACTTAGAAGGACGTATACAAGTTCAAGGATATACATGAAACACATTAGAGTGGTGGCTGATGGGGAGGGAGGAACGGGGGCAAGAAGTGGAGAATCAATGGAACAGGGCTAGACCCCGCAGACTGACCAGTGACCACATGCTGTGACTGGAGCATCAGGCTCTGCCTCTGCGGTCCATTGAAAGGTAAAAGAGCAAGAGAATTCACTGCATGTAAAAGAAAGTTCTATGCTTGGCATCTATTTTGACATTGTACAGATGCAAATTTGGAGTGATTTATTCTCCCAAAGAGATCTTGGTGAGTCTAGTAGGATTTGGCACATTAGATCTGACAGATTCTGGCTATGATTAACTATGTCTCCAGCATCTTGCCTGTTTCCATTATGTTTTAGAGAAAACTGAGGCCTAAGGTAGTATGAGAGTTGGTAATTGGAAAACAATGCTTTGTTTAGCATAAAATTTATAGCAAATGTTGGTCATTTTGAGAGGTTTTAACACCGAACAGGTAAATCGGAGAAAGTAGAAGGCCTTACCTGAAAGACTGCTATGAAGGAAAAAGAGATAAAAGAACAATAATGAGAGACATGAGGTTAGGATTGACAGAAATTTAGATTCTTAAAGTTTTACTGGTCTTAAAATTTTGCCCTGGAGAAATATTATCTCAACATTTCTTTCTACATCTTGTTAAGTTCCTTTTCTGTACAAGGAATGATCCACGCACTAATTCATTTCATTCTCTAACAACCCTATGAATGAGATATTGTAACCCAACTTTACACAGAGGCACAGAGAGGTTCAGTTACCTTCCCTAAGCCATGAGGGCAGAAAATAGAGAAGGATTCAACCCAGACATGGCTGGCTCTTTCCAATGCTATATACTAAAAGGTATTTGAGCTTAACTATGCTTGTAAAGAGACTTACTTTTGACATTATAGTATGGTATGCAGGGTTCAGTGCAGGAAAACAGAAACTACTCTGTGTTTTTAAGTGGAATGGGATTTAATACCATGAAGTTGTTGCTTAGGAAATCTTTGTAAGAGTTGGAGGGGCAGGCTTTCAGCTAGACCACCAGAAAGGACTCTCAGAACACTGTAGAAATGACCTGCCAATCAGGAAGATGGGAGAAGGTAGATCAGGAGATCAGAAAACACCTCAATAACTGAACCAGAAATCAGGAAACCAGACCAGGAAGCTGTTATCATCGCCAATATTGCTTGTAAAAACCCAAGAATCTGGTTATCAGACACTGGAAAGCTGTATTCAGCCAGTACAGTTCTTCAAGGGATTTTCCAAAACCATGTAAATAGAATTGGACCCTGTATCTTCCTAACTTTGTTTACCAGCAGAAAACAGCCAAAAGCATCTGGAAGGAGGCTCCTGTCTCATTTCTGCACCCATCTGGCAGAGCTTAACTGTCATCTAAAACTCTGCCTGAAAGGGGCCTTGGAAGTGTCGTTTTTAGTCTTCCAGACTTTGTAGTATGGGGCACACAGTAGAAAGTTGTGTAATGGACAGTGAGTCCAGGACAGGCATAATTTTATTTGAAATTTTAAGGTCATGCCACTAGAAGTAAGAAAGTCAATGAACTAACTTCTTAAACTAAAAAATGTACTCCCTACCTGAATTCTGTACAGCCATCATCATCTATTATCATCTGCTAGCAACATATCAAATAAAATAGAATTTATCAAATAAAATAAAATGGTAACTAAGAAAAAGTCATCCTCAGAGTTGATCCAAGTGGACCTTCTAGAAATAAAAAATAAAAAAAAGAAGAACCAAAAAATCCAAAAACCTCAATGACTGGTTAAACAGCAGATTAGATACAGTTGAAGAAAGAATTGGTGCACTGGGAAACAGGTTGAAGAAATTACTCAGATTGGAGTCCAGAGACACATGGAAATGGAAAATATGAAAAAGAGGTAAAGGGACATGGAAGCTAGATGCCACACACAGGAGCTGTGAGAAAGTAAACTCAGAGGATGGGGGAAATATTTGGAGAGAATTGCCAAATTATGTCTAGAATTTATTAAAGACATACATATTCAAGTAAGCTAGATAAAAATAAACCCACTCCCAGGACACCAAGGACAAAGATAATATAACAAAAGCAACTGGAAAGGAAAGGGAAATCACCTTTAAAGGATTAACAGTGATGGTAGACTTCTCATAAGCAACAAAGACCAGAAAACATGTAATAATATCCTAAACGTGTTGAAGGGAAATAACGCCACCTAAAATTCTATGCCTAAATTATCATTTAAGGAAGTAAAACAGATTTTTTTCCCATTAATGCACTAAGACTAAGAGAATTTAAAACTCATAGACCCTCACTCAAAGATCTAAAGGACAGACTCCAGGAAGTGGGAAACTGAGTCTATTAAGGAGAGGAGGAGATGCAAGAAAAAATGGTACAGAGGAAACTAATGATTGATTTTTAAAACAGTAATAATAACTGATTCGAAGTAGGGGAAATTAAAAACAAAATACACTAAAAAATAGTAACGCAGAAGATGAGGGTGATAATCAGAGTTAAAGCCTTTCAAGACCCTTGTTTTGTTAGGAAGGAGGAAAGGGATACTGATTAACTTCAGACTTTGTTAGGTCAGGATGTGTGGTTTGCAGGTTAGGGTAGCTTTTTAAAGGGCAGAAATAGATGTGTAATAGCAAAACCAAGGACTCCTCATCACTTGTCCTCAAGAAAGGGGGAGAGGAAGAAAAAGGGTTCTTCCTGCAGTCTACACTTCAGTGTGGAGGACAAGTCATACATTTAAAAAATACTTTCCTCTTTTAGTCCTAAGTCAATGGGAGAAACAAGGAGGAACTGGACATTTTTCCTTGCTGGAGATTTGCTAACCCAACCTTTGTTTGGTGTCACTCAGCACGTGGAAAGAGTCACGGAGCAGGTAGAGCCCTGAACTCTGCCCTCTGCCTGTCCTGCTCCCACCACCACAGCCCGCCTTCTCTGGGCCAATTCAGCTCTAGCTTCTGTTGGCTCCCTGAGCTGGGGCTATGGCTCTCACACCCCTTGCCCATCTGCATCCCAGCTCTGGCTCTGCCTTGCTCTTTCTGGGGGCTTTTCCAGTCCCAGAACTTTGAGCTTGTCCCTGCCTCCTGCTCAGCTCTGGGAACAAGACCTGCCTTTTCTTTGCCACAGGCTGCCTGCTGTGTCCTGTCGTGTCCAGACAACGTCCTCACGTGGCAAGAACTGCCACTTACAGAGCATCTGTGAATCAGCCTCATGCTAGACATCTTTGGGCAAGTTATTGAACCTCTTGGACCTCAGCGTTCTTGGCTATAACTGGGGCTAACAATAGCACCTAGCTTCTGGTGCTGACATGTGGCTAAAGGAGTTACTGTATCTACAGCACCTAGAACGGTGCGAGCACAAAGCAAGCACAACACTAATTGTTGCTTAAACAGGAGTTAGTTCTTATTAGCCCCATGTTACAAGTGAGGAAACCAAGGCCCAGAGAGGCTCAGTAACTTGCCCGAGGCCACACTGTGAGTGGACTGGGCCTGGCACACTTAGTGGCTAAGGCCTATGTGCTTCCCTCCATCTCTTTAGTGATGGGCACAGAGCCCCTGGCTCCCTGTGCCCAAACGTTCTCATGCTCACTGAGGTCAGAGCAGACTCCAGCGCTCACAAATAGGGCAGTGACCCCTATAGCCAGCATTGTCCCAGCCTAGGAGGGGCCTTGTTCCAGGTCCCAGATTTTAGTGGGGTTATCTGTATCACGTCCCTGTAACTGACCATGTTTGGTTTTGAGAACAAGCTTGGGCTGAGCCACCACAATGAAATGGCAGAAAACCTGGACAGCAGTGCTCATACCAGACTGGAATGCTCTCTCTGTTTGAGAAACAGGAGGAGGGGGATGTCCAGGTGAATTTAAAATTCAGTGGGCAGGGGGTGAGCCCTGTGACAGGCAGCAGCCAGCCCAGCAATGAGGCCATCGGTTTGACTGGAGTCCTGAAGCAGGCTGCCCACTTGGAGAAGGGGCAGTGTCCGCTACCCTGAGCATCTCCTGGGGCCTGGAAGCACCGCTGTGGATCATCCCTCAGTCCATAGGGCCCCACAGCTTATTTCCATAGGAACTCAACTACTGCCAAAGAAGAAGCTTGAGCAGACGAACAAGGTGCATGAAGGCACTGCTCAGACATACTTTGAGGCATGGGGGCCAAAGACAAGGTTTGTTTAAACTACCCTCTGCAGAAGAGCCCTCGACAAGGGCCTTTGGTGCCTTTAGAATTGGACCCTGGGCTCCTTGGGTGCTGCTCAGGGTCGACCACCCTTGGTTTACAAATAACACTCTGAGTGAAACTTTTTTCATTCACACCTCACCACTTGGCACTCTGGGCTCACTGACCACACTCAAGTCCTGGTCCTCCTCCCTTCCTGGTGACTGTCTCAAAGGGATTTCTGAGGGATAAAGGACATAAACCCCATAAAACACATAGAAACGTGCACATGCTCCAGAACGAACAGCTCTTCTTGTTGGGAGATGGGCAGAATAAAGCCATGGTGGTTCTGAGCTCTGGCCTTAGAGTCAAGCAGTCTGGGTTTGAATCCCAGCTTTTAACTCTCAAAAAAAACCACTGAATCTCCCAGTGCTTCAGTTTCCTGATCTGTCAAATGGGGATAAAAATGCCTACTCCCTGAGCTTGTTATGAGGATGAAGTAAGGCCAGGTAAGTCAAAAGCTTAGCACCAGGTTGGCACGGGCCAGCCTCTGTACATAGAGGGTCCAATAACAATAGTGATCATGGTCCTTAAGGAAACTGAAGGTTTGGGAGGTAAAGCAACTTGTCCAAGGTCACCCTTGGCCAGTAAATGGCAGAACTGGGTCTGGAACCATGTTTTCTGAATCTCCCTTAGGAGATCTAGGCCAGCTGCTGGCCCCTGTCGTGGAAGCCCCTACCTCCTTTCATGCCCAACGTCTGAGAGCTTGGTTTTGGTGAGGAAGTGAGATGCAAGGACCTGTCTGGAAGCCTGAAGGCCTTTTACTTTCAGCCTGTAGAAAGCCATCCCAGCTCAGGAGGCAGCATCTTGGGGTAGTTTCGGAAGAGGGAATTTCCAGTTGGGGGACAACAGTAGGACACCTTGCAAGAGAATTGGGTCTCTAATGGGGGCGATTCTTCTGAGAGGACAACTTGACTAGAAAGAGAAGGGAACTGTGAGGGGGAGAAACAGAGCAAGCCTCTGAGCAAGGTGTTGACTAGTGTGAGGTGGGGGGGAAGAAGCTTCAGGAGGAGCTGGAGGAGGCTTCTGGGCCCTGGGGCAAAGGCCGGGTGAGGGGCTCTGTCCACGGCCTCCCCTCTGAGAGGCTATCTCCTCACTCTGGGAAGCCAGCGGCAAGCTCTACCTGGTTTGTGCTCCTCGGATTGTTTCCAATTGCCATGTGGAACTGCCAACATTTTCCACATTAAGAACAAATCAAAAGAGATTTTTCACAAAGCATGAGTTAGTGGAAGGGAATGAGAGCAAATCAAATTCATACAAAAATAGAGGAAATTAATTTTTAAAAAGCCCAACCAAACACCCTGTAATTTTCAGTGATTTCCTTTCAGGGAAACTGACCACTGTCACTATAAACAAAGCAGAGAATAAATAAATAAAAAGGGAAAGAAGGTTGTGCTTTTTTCTTTTTGCCTCCCTGATGGATGGTTTATAGAGGCCTCAGGATAAAAGTCAGCCTCTAATTGGTCCCAGATGGCGCCTGCCTCTGCCCTTGCTTCAGTGTTTCCCTGTGCCTCAGTCCAGGCCTACCAGACATGCTGTTGGTAACGGGGGCTGGACCCTCGTCCCCTGGCTGGGGCTGCAGCCAGATGCAGATGGGCAAGAGAAAGTCAGGGTCACAGAAACCTCATTACCACCGTGGAAATGACAAGACACCAGAGCCGGTGCCTGCGTCTGGCCTGAGGGACTGGTGTGCCTCCTTTCTCTTGAGGTCCCACCACCAAGGAGAAGGCCTGGCTGGGCAGAGATCCTCTCCGAACGTGGGAGGGTTGGCCCTTGAGATGCCCCGAAAGTGTTGTGGCGTCCGGAGCAGCTATTGCAAGCAGTCTCCAACCCTATCTGAAGTGAGGCGGGCGCTTGTCGCAGTGACAGCAACCACCTCGCGACATCTTTGTGTCTGTGGGGTTGGGGATGGGGTCTCCATGGACTGCCCTTGGCTGGCGTTGCTGTCTCAGGGGTGAATGCTCGGGAAGTGTCTTCCGTCTCCTTTCCCCCTCCCCCACCCTCACCCCAGGAATGAAGCCTAGAATGCCGTATGAGTGGGTCCCCTCCTGATTCCTCAACGACTAGAATTTAGCAAAAAATGGACGCGTAGCTAGCTTCTGAACCTTTATTCTCATCATCTTGGCTTCTCTACTGACTATATTTTAGGGACTCTGGTATTTTTTTTTTTGCAAGAGCAGACATTCTATTTGTACATGAGAAGACATAAGCCTTTCTCTACGAAGAATCTGAAAACTTTTCGTTGCTGAATATCTCTTGCAAAACAAATATGATGAGTTGGGGTAAATGAATCAGAAACAGATGGATAAAATTTATCTGCAATACACAGAATTTCAACCCAAAGGGAAGGGGTGGGGGGGGGTAGCCTTCGGGGTTTCCATGATCCCAAAATACAAGGCATGGGGCTTGAGCCACTTGACTGATCCAACTAGCAATCTGGGAGCATCGTCCAGCATTGATAGAGACGTGTGTGCAGCCCTCCAAGGAGCACGGTTATCAAGAACACAGAGCTGCTATCAAGTTTCTAAAACGTGGCTTCTGAAAATAAGCTGTTCTAATTTACAGTATATCTTCTCCTAACTACTCCCCTGGAGCACATGGCCCCATGGAAGATGGAAATTATTTTGGAGATAACCAGTTGCTGGGTTTGGCATCCATTCTGCAACAGTTACATGCGTGGAAAGAGGCCCTGATTGGTGGGGTGGGAGTGTACTGAGTGGGGGGGGTGGAGGGAGTGGGGCAGGGACACACATCAGTGGTTTCAACAAGAATGCGAAAATACTATATTTTGTGACAAAGTTGCTCCAGGGTAGGCAGATTGTTCACAAATCGGTTACAGATTTCCCTGAAATACATTGGGACTTCCATGTCGAAGAAAGGGAGTTTGGGGACCAAATGCATTTGGGGTTTTGCTGAGCTCAAAAATGGGAACAGAGCTGGAGACAATGACTGGTCCCAGCAGTGGCCCCCCGGCCAGTCCTCACTCTTCCTACACACATGGCCATGCTAGCTACACATCTACAACGTGGCTTTGCAGGATTCTCCTGAGAAGTTGCTGTCCCTTGTGCTCCAGTCTGCCCTGTGGGGTTGTTAGTCTTTCCATAACTGATCTGAGCCTGTGAATACCACTGCCACGTAGCTATCTTCATCGTTCAAAGGAAAAACCTGCTTCCCAGTTTAGGACATGGTATTTTAAAAATGACACCATGGGGCGCCTGGGTGGCACAGCGGTTAAGCGTCTGCCTTCGGCTCAGGGCGTGATCCCGGCGTTATGGGATCGAGCCCTACGTCAGGCTCTTCTGCTATGAGCCTGCTTCTTCCTCTCCCACTCCCCTTGCTTGTGTTCCCTCTCTCACTGGCTGTCTCTATCTCTGTGGAATAAATAAATAAAATCTTAAAAAAAAATAAATAAAAATGACACCAACACAAAAAGTGATTGGGAATCAGTCTGTCCTGAATTTAATGTCCTACCCAGAAAATCAAAAGCATTAATTATTCGTTCACACTTAACACTTCTGAAATGGGACTCCTTGTTTCTGTTTCCATCTTGATATCCTTAGTTTGGCCAGCGGCAGTGGCATCTACTCAAGCTGGAAATCTCAGGTTCTTCCTTGATCATTCCTTCTTGCTCATTTCTTGGATCTGGTCCAATGGGAGCCCTGGAAACTTAAGTAGACTCCATGTACTGCCATTGTCCCCCTCCAGGCCACCAGCATCTTCTGTGTGGACAACCTTAATCACCTCCAAGATGGCCTCCACCATTTCCACAGTGAGTGTCCTTCCACTGATCCATCATCCACACAGCTGCTCCAGGGACCATTTTTCTTCTCAAAATGGAATTCAGATCATGATGCGTTTTATGCATTTCTCTGCATAAAACTTAGTGGCTTCCCACTGTAGTTAAAATTAAATCCAAACTTCTCACTGTGACCTTTAAGAGCCTGAATGAGCCAACTCTTGCTTCCCTCTGCTCCCTCCCATTTTTCTCTCTGCACTCCACTCCATCTTCCCTGGAGTTCAGCTATGCCCCCACCTCCCAGACACCTGCACCCATTTCAAGCCCTGCACAGACACACGTCACTGGTCCCTTCACCTGCTGCCTTTGACTCTCTCAGCTTAAATGACTTCTTTTATTTGTTCATAGATTATGATCCAAACCCCAAGAGCTTAATGTAAGTCAGCCATCAATTAGAACAGAAAATAGAAAAGTTTTCTGGCCGTAGATCTGATGTTCAGTCTTTGACCCTTGTTAACACAAGGATGAAGACTAGCATGTGTGCACACATACATTAACACACAACATATGAGTTCGCACCTGATCCTGGCAAGGACTTTGCTGGTAAAGAGGGGCTGATAGGAATAGGGCTGGAACTCATGAACAAATCCTATAATGAAGAAACCAACTATAACTCTGGACCCTCTAGCCCAGGAAACCCTGCATGGTGGTCCTGTGAGCAAACGCCTCTCCCCTCTCTACTGACAGGAAGATGAAGATCCTGGGACACCTACTGGGCCGCTGGTAAGTATACCGGTGAGCACGGACGTTCCATTGCACCAGGTAGACAGCACAGTGATATCTAATCCAGACTGATCTCTGGAGCGCGAAGATGAGTAAAAAAACACACGAGGTGGGGGGCCTGGTTGGTGCAGTCGTTAAGCATCTGCCTTCGGCTCAGGGCGTGATCCTTGCATTCTGGGATCGAGCCCCACATCAGGCTCCTCCGCTAGGAGCCTGCTTCTTCCTCTCCCACTCCCCTGCTNGTCTGCCTTCGGCTCAGGGCGTGATCCTTGCATTCTGGGATCTAGCCCCACATCAGGCTCCTCCGCTAGGAGCCTGCTTCTTCCTCTCCCACTCCCCTGCTGTGTTCCCTCTCTTGCTGGCTATCTCTCTGTCACATAAATAAATAAAATATTTAAAAAAAAACACACACGAGGAAGGGCTGATTTAGGACACAGAAGGGCAGAGGGCAGCTCTTAGGGCATTTGAGTCTCTCTTCCATAACCTAACCCCATTACACAGCAACGCATGCTCTCCTGGAAACTTCTAAATGTTATAGAAAATTTAGATCTAGGAAGAATGAATCTCCTAGAGTTCCCTAATGTAAAGACAAATATTGCTCTTTTTTAAAAAGATTTATTTGTTTTAGAGAGAGTGGGCGTGTGCACATGAGCAGGGGAGGGGCAGAGGGAGAGAGAGAGAATCTCGAGCAGCTTCCCCACTGAGCACGGAGCCTGAGGCAGGGCTTGATTTCATGAAACTGAGGTCATGACGTGGGCTGAAATCAAGAGTTGGACACTCAACTGACTGAGCCACCCAGGTGCCCCAACTACTGCTATTTTGATGCGTTTATTCTGGCCTTTTCTCTGCGTGGGTTTTTGTTGGTGGTGGTGCTTTACCGTCACACAGCAGTCATCATACTGTATCTATAACTTTCTGTCCTGTTTGTTCCATTTAATCTAAGCATTTTCGGGTTATTTTACTGCGCACTGAGAATGTTGTTATTAGAGGAATGGGCATACCCAAGATTGTTGGTCTTTCCCCATGAGTGAGAATTTATCTTTAATAGTCAATTATTATGCATAAAGCAGTGATTCACAATTTTTGTATGAAAGATTTAGGATGACTTTCTCAGGATTAGATGGATTCTTTAAGATGGGCTAGTTACTTTAACCTATAACTTCACATTTATTTAGTTCAGTGTGATCAGTAATAATTTTTAAATCTTTCTCTCTCTATCTTCTTTTGTTTTCCCTTAGATTCTTTATAAAGTAACTTTAAATGGCTGCAGGACTTCTCATCCATCTGTAAGTGTGATAGCTACTCAGCAAAATCCTTCTCCCATTCTTCGTAGGCATGCAACCAAATCCATTTCCCGGTTTCCCTTGCTGGGAAGATGCATCACATGGTTAAGTTTTAGCCATTGGAAAGTGAGATGAAGTGAGGCGTCCTACTTCCAGGCCTGGTCGTAGTCTTCCGTGCATGATCCACCATACTTTTGTCCTCCCAGCACCTGGATGAACAGTACTCTAGAGGATGACAGAGCCATGAGATAGAAGGGGCCTGGGTCCCCAGATGACATGGAAGAGAATCGCCCTGCCTTTCTGAACAGCTGCCCAGAATTATTTATGTAAGAAATAACCTTGTATTGGGTCTATTTGTTACAACAGCTTACTCCACACCCATAAATACAGGGTGCAAATACAGCCCCACCAACATTAATATCCCACTTTGTTCCAAATCCCTAATAGTATCCCCCTCGCCCAGGTATTTCTGGAGGTCCTGGGCTCAGGTGTGCACAGAAACAATTCTGCTCATCCCTATCCACCTGCCTTACCAAAGAAACCTCTCTCCTTTTCCAGGGTGAATAAAGTAGTTATTGGCCCCCCAGGGGTGTGACCTTGGAGTTCACAGTTGGGGACATGCTCTGTGTTCCCCAGGGCTAGGTACTATCAAAGGCCCCCCCGGCCAAAGGGCTGAGTGACCTCACCTGTGCTGTCCTCTGGGAGGGGCCCCCGGGCTCAGGTAGAACCCACAGGCAGCTAGATGGAGCTTCCGGCCTAAGGCAAATGCAAGGGTAACCAAAGGCTAGTTCTCCTTAAGCCCCCTTCTGGAGTGGCAGGGTACAGGAGGCAATGATAGCTAGAGACACCTGGCAGAGGGAGCAGGTGGGGCAGGGGTGGAGCGGCGCATCTTGAATTTCCAGGAGCTCGACAGTAGGGCCTAGGGCCCTGCTCACGGGGGGCCTAGGAGTCTTGGAAGGTGCCAAATCTGTCTAAATACGTGCTACAAAATTATAAGGAGCTATTTCCTGAGCTGCCTAATTAAAAAGAAACCCACATCAATAACTGGGTCGTAAAAATNCGGGCCCTGCTCACGGGGGGCCTAGGAGTCTTGGAAGGTGCCAAATCTGTCTAAATACGTGCTACAAAATTATAAGGAGCTATTTCCTGAGCTGCCTAATTAAAAAGAAACCCACATCAATAACTGGGTCGTAAAAATGTCATTTCATATTCCACATACGATGAAAGCTTCCTCCGTGTCACTGTTCTTGCTAAGGGGCCTCTTGCTCTGTGACGGTCCCACTTGGAGAGTCCCACAGTCTGCTCTGGCACAAGGGGAGGTACAGGAAAGCAGGCACATCCCAGCTCTAGCACTGCAGCCAGTCCAGGGCAAATTCCTCACCTCCCTGGGCCCTCAAGTCCTTCTCTGTAAGATGGGGACAAAAGTGGAACCTGTCTCAGAGGTATTGGGAAGACTGAATGGATTATAGCCTAAGTCACATATGCTGGATGATAGCTGTTACTATAAGATGCAGGCTTTCTCTGGCTGAACTCCACAGTATAACATAGATGATGATCTTATATTTACCAGACACATGAACCAAGGAACTGTTCAACATGGAGGGCACTTTTATGCTTTATTTGTATTCCATTTTAGGGTTTTTATTTTCATTAAAAAAAATGTATACAGGTCCAATTATTTTTTCAAACTAGGGCTTTTTTGATGGGCTTTGGGAAAATGTCTGGTTTGGTTAGTGACAAACTTTGAAAACTAGCATTTGGGTTTGGTTTGGCTTTTAGTGGGAGAGAGCAGCTTGGGCTGATTTGGGTGCACAGTTTGGCTCAGTTCAAAGCCTGCCCGTGGAATCTTGATTCTCTCTCTGTTGCTCACTGGGGCATGCACCAGGGAGAACGGCAGTGCCCTAGGGATCAGCACATCTGCATATCCTGCCAGCTGCTGTGAGTTTGGCTCTGCATCAAAAAGTTACTTGAAAACAGTGGCTCACAAGCATCTTGCAATGTGACAGTTTCAGAAGTCTCAGAACCAGGCCCCTCACGTTGCAGGACCCTGACAGAGACAGTTTTGGTTTTGTTTAATAAGCACTATAAGAGCTTTACTCAAAAAACCCACAGGTACTTGGAAGAGTGTGCAGTGGAACCAGGTCTCGACCCGAAGGTTCGGCAGATGTTGCTCTAAGTTCACTTCCACTAACGCATTCTAACTTCCGGCCTCACACCGTTCGAACAACACTGAATTTATAGAAAATGTTGAAGTCATCCACTGAAAAATTTCTTGTAGATCTATTTTCCCAACTACTCTGAACCAGAGAGGTTAAGTGAATTTCCAAGTCACCTGATAGCATATGAGGGCACAAGAAATACCAGTGAGACTCCTGACCTCTCATTTCAGAGGCGACTGAAATCGGTCAGATTTCAAGCTCAAACCCTCTTCAGAACCATGGCTTCCCTCTGACCCAGATAGGGGTCGCTACCCCTCAACTCCCAAACTGGGCCAAGCTGATCCCATGTGGCTAACTTGTCTATGGAGCTGTGTTCTTCCAGGTGTTCCTTGCTCCTTTGGTTGCACATGTTTCTGGCGACCCTGCCTGCAAGCTTCCCAAACACACCCCAAGGAGTGCAAATTCCAATTGAGGCCTCCTCCGCTTGTCTTGATTAAGATAAATAGTGGCTGTGGGTAAACGAAGATATCATGAACTTAGAGCTTAAGCTATCAGTTCATGAGATGGAGTCAAATCAGCCACATTAGTAATGAGAAAGCCCATTGTGAACTCTAAATGCTCTGCAGATAACAGACTGATTTGCCAAAAATCAGTTTGCCACATAATCCGCTTGCTGGTGTTTCCCATCTCACTGCAGTCCTTATTTGGAAGGGGTCGGAGGATCTGTGGCCCACTCCTGTTTTTGATCAGGCAGAATTACCTACTCACCAAAATTGTGTTTCTATTAACTACTTATAATGTTGACAATAATTCACACTGCATGAAATGGTTTCCACAGACTTTGAGGGTTTTTTCTTGTTTTCAGTTCTAGTTTTGCTGAGGCTTTCTAAAGCCAATCCCTGAGCTGGCTTGTGGGGTTCCAGAGATCCTGCTTTCAGAGCAATAGTGGTGTCCTCCCCAGCCCTTTGCCTTGTCCCACAATTGCCCCTGCGTCCCATCCTCATAAACTCCTGGGAGCAAGTCCTCGACACCTCTTCTCACACCATCATGGAACCTGCCAGCTTGGAGTGCAACTGTCATTTCTGGAAAGTTCCAGGTTTAAGATTATTCTAACTGGGGTAGGTTGTCTGAAAATTCAACCAGTAACAATTTTTCACATCCCTTATAGGTACTGAGAGGTAAAGTCTATTTTTCTACCCCTTGAAATAGGGCTGACTTTGTGGAAGTGACATTCTGCAACTTTCGAGCTCATCAGCTACCCCATGTAAGTCAGACTCTCCTCCACAGAGAAAGGTTCCATCAGCTCTGGGCTATTCCAGCAATAGCAGCTGAAGGGCCATCCAGACTCAGTGTAGCCTCCAGACTGTCAAACCATGAGCAAATAAATGGTTCTTGTTTTAAGCCACTAAGTTATGGGGTGGCCTGTTATGTAGCAAGAGATAACTGATACACCATCTGCAACAAGCTGATTACTCTGGAAGTCTGCATATGATTGACTTGAAACTTACTGGGAAGACATGAGCAAATCCGCATAAGGAATTCAGAGGCCTTCTGGGAGAAAATAGAATAAAACCTCATTCTCTCTTCCTAGAGATTTCAAGTTGTGGACATTAGTCAGAATGGCTCTAAAGCCCAGACTACAATCCAGTAGCGTGGCAGTACAATAGCCCCCTGAAATAAAACCGGTAGAGGGGCAGTGATCAGAGCCCAGGACACTCATTAGCGGCCACAGTGCTTCCTGTACTAAGACAGTAGCCAGAGGCAGAGGGACTCTCTAATTCTCTACATAGCTAGTTTCCGCTGAAAACAGCCAGATTGACATATTAGAGTGTCCCTGACACATAGGGAAGGGGAGGTGAAGAGAAGGAGGGGCCTCAAGCATCATCCTCTGAGACATACTGAGGGAGGGGCTATCTTTTGACTTCCAAACTGTAAAGACTGACATACCAGGTGTATTACTATTACAATTTCCCGCTTAATTTTCCATTCTTGAGATTCTGGGGAGGAAAAATTATTGGAAAAAAAACAGTAACAGAAGTTGTAAAGAAATACCCTCCCATTCACAAGCAGTGTCAGTCTTTCCTTCCAAATGCATATTGTGTGTAGCAGAACACAAAGAAATAATTTTTAGCAGATGAGGAAAATTGTTCATAACATTCCCACAACCTAGGGTTTGAAAATACGCTCTTGCCTTCACCGAATATATGAATGGTTAAAATATTGATTTCTTTTTTAAAACAAAGGCTCCAAAAGGTGAGCGATTTGGGTTTTTTCTGTTTTTTTTCCCTCCCAAAATCAAAAAATCAGAATACACCATCCACCTCACTGAACTTGAAGTCCAAACGTGTGCCTAAGGGAGACAGGACTGACATCCCAGGGACTTGAGGGTCCCATTAGCAGCCGTCCACACCCATTACCCTGTCTCTCTGGATTTCCTTTTATGCCACGGCTCCAACACTCTTTGCAAAGAAAGCCAGCAGACAGATTCTAAAATTTGCATGCAGACCCTTCTTGATAGTAAAAACGCTTCAAGATGTGGCTGGGAGGGCCGGGTGGTTGACTTCTGGGCTTTGAAAGGCCCTTCCTGGTCTCAGCCTCATTTCTCTTGGTGGAGTGTACTGACAGCGCTCCACACAGAGGGACCCCTCATCTCCTCTGCAGCAAGGGGTTCCCAGAGGAGACCATGTGACCCAGAGGGTGATGTTCTTCGGAGCATTTGGAGGTCACGGCTCAGAGAGGAGGGGACAGGCAGTGAGGGGCTGCAGAAGCCAGAGTGTGAGAACACAGTAGCTCTGCAAATCCTGTTTAGTGACTCTCATCATGGCTTGAGTTCCACCAATGAGCAAGGCTGCACTTGGCATGAAAGGAAGAAAGTTCACCCCCCAGGTCACTCTGCCACATCACCGGGACGGTTGGAAGCTGGGCCTGCAAATCTGTCAAACCTTTTCCTTTAGCTTCAACTTGCCAGGTTTCTAGGATTCTTCCACCAGGCATGTCGCTCTAGCATGGGTTTTCTTAACCTGGACTAATATTTCAAACTGTCTGTGAGTTAGGGTGAGAAAAAAAGTACATTTTTATTTCTATTCACCTTATGTTGAAATTTAGCATTTGTTTTTTGAGATATAACTCACACTTAACATACCAGTTTCATGTGTACAACATAATTTCCTATTTGTACATATGGCACAATGATTGCCAGAATGAGTCTAGCTAATATCCATTACCACAGTTAGTTTACAAAATTTTTTTTCTTATGATAAAAGCTTTGATTTATTTTAAAGATTTATTTAGTTATTTTAGAGAGAAAGAGGGCATGTATAAGCAGGGGGGAGGGGCAGAGGGACAGGGAGAGAGAATCTCCAGCAGACTCCCTGCTGAGTGTAGAGCCCCATGTGGGGCTTAATCCCATGACCCTGAGCCGAAACCAAGAGTCAGATGCTTAACCGATTGAGCCATCCAGGTGCCCCTCTAATGATAAGAACTTTTAAGATCTACTGTTTCAGCAACTTCCAGTGGTCAATACAGCATATTATTACCTACAGTAACCATGCTGTACGTTACATTCCCATGACTGACTTACTTTACCACTGGAGGTTTGTACCTTTTGACCACTTTCACCTGTTTGACCCACCCCTCCTCCCCCTTTAAACAAAAGCTTGATCATCAGCAGAAATCAGATATTTTCTCTTTTTTTTTTTTTAAAGATTTTATTTATTTGAGAGAGAGCGAGTGAGTACGGGGGTGGGAAGGAGGGGGACAGAGAGGGAGGGAGAAGCAGGCTCCCTGCTAAGCAGGGAGCTGGATGCCAGGCTGGATCCCAGAACTCTGGGATCAACACCTGAGCCGAAGGCAGATGCTTTACCTACTGAGACACCTGGGCCCCCTCAAAAAATCAGATATTTTCATATTACAGTTGTATACATAAGAAAATATTAGTTAAACTCATCACTAGTTCAGTATTATGCTAGTCATCATACCTACTACTAAAGCTTACTATTTAAGGTCTTAAAGAAGCACATATAAAGCTATATGGCATACCTCATACACATTAGGATAGCTTCTATGAGAAAAACAAAAATAAAAACAAATCTCCGTGAGGGCATAGCACTGGCTCCTAGATAAATAAGGATGGCCCCTGGAAAACCGGTTTTACTCAAGGGTCACATCTTTCAAACATTTTTATATAAAGAGAAATATGGATGTATTATGGCATAGAAAGCAAACATTCCAATAATTTTGGGGCCAAAACACGAAACGTTGAATCCATTTTGTGTATGCGTGGCTGGTTGTTTGGACAGGACTTCAGCAAATCCGGGGTTCACAGTATCCTCCCCTGTGTTAGGGACAGATATGTCCTTTGAAAATTTGAGAGGTGTTGCCCAAAAGTTGGCCGCACCGTATGCCGAACATGCCAGCTGAGTACTGCGGAGGAGGAAGGCCTCAGGTCCCTCTTTGGCTCAGGTCCCTTTAAATTAGTGAGGATGCACAGAATGGTTCAGAGAGCAAACGTTTTCACAGGAGGTAAACTTGGGTTCAAATCTGAGATCTGCCACTTACTAGATGCGTGACTCTGGGCACAATACTCTGCCCCCGGGTCTGCGTTTCCCTATCTGTAAAACCGAAACAGCAATAACCCCCTCACCACGCATATAAAACACCCGGTCCCTACAAGGGGTTCAATACAATCGAGTTTCAAAAAAGGGCATCCAAGTCCTTTACGGCCTGAAGGCCCACTCTCCTAGGGATTTCGTGGTCCCGGGCCCCAATTTTCATCTTATCTCCTGCACCTCAGCCCTGTCCGGAAGGACGGGTCTAGGCGAGAGGCTCAGGCGAATCAGCCCTTCTCCTCTCTCTCAATCTGCGCCTGGGGGTCTTCAGTCTTTTCTGGCTGCCTCAAATGCTTCCACTTTGCCCACAAATCTGTGCAGGCTGACAACAGCCGGGTGAGCTCGTGCAAAGGTCGCTGAACTGAGGCTGGGTCACCCCATCAGCACCTCGGGGAGGCCTGCAATCCGCTGGCTTCCACCAGCACACCGGGATCGCAGCATCCTAAATCAGCGGCCCCGGGCCGGAGGCGACGCAAGGCCAAGGAGGAGGCTGCCACAGACACCCAGATGAGCAAGCAAACGTGGTCGTGCCTGTTTCCATGGTGCATGCCCGAGGCCCGCAGGAGGTACGCACAGGCACGTAGGGAACAGGCACGGGGCAGGCTCGCATGTGTACTCTTGGCTGTCTAAGAGGTTTGCCCAGGAATGGGGGTCGGGGACCCAGGAGAAGCGGGAGGGCCCGGGACGTTTTTGACAGGCCCCAGGAGGAAGGTTTGAAGGGTGGAAAGGAAACCAGCAGCCTGAACAGGTCTTGAGCCAGCTGCGTGCCTGGGGCAGTGGTTGGGTCAGGCCGGGGAATGGGGCCAGGTAGGAGCACCGAAGGACAGAGCAAATGCAAGAGCCCAGCCTCCTCTGTTTTTCTCTTCAGGCCTCGCAAGGCCTGCATTCATGTAGCCACAGCTCGTGTCTTCTCGTTTCTCAATGTTTCCACATCATACTCTCAGCCCTAGACTACTTCTTTGGATTGAGAGAGACCCATCCGGTAACTGTACCCTGGAACGAATGTCGCAAGCCTGGTCCTGCCCTCTGGAAAGGGCTAGGCCACCTTGGCAACTGGGAATAGCTGCCTGGTCATCTGCAGCACCCGCTGGGATTCCCACTTTGCTGTCAGCTGCTTCCCTCAGCCAATGCAGTAGTCTAGAATTCCTCTAGGTAAAGCACTGTGTTTCAGGGGAGAGAGAGCCCTGGACCGGGAGTCAAGGCCTGGGTTCTCAACTGGCTATGCCCCTTCCTGGGCTGTCTGGATCATTTAACTCCTCAGTTGCCTGCACAGGAAAATGGGTCTGATTTTATATCTGCCTGGTGGTATTAAGAATTGAAAGAGGAAATAGAGTCCAAGTCTTTGTACCCTGCAAAGCTGTGTAAAAGCCATTGTTGTTGTTTGGTTTTTGGTTGCCATTGCCACCATGCCACCTCCTGGGGAGTCTCTCATGATCCAGAACAGCCAGTTCCCCACAATGGCTTCGTTGACTGCCTTGGGCCTTCTGTTGGCCGTCTACCCAGGCTCCCCAGAGGTGGGGAGTGCAGCATGTAGCGTACCAGTCCAGGAGGTGGGCTGCTTAGGCTCCTCTTCCACTGAGGCCAAAGGATGGGCTGTGGTCAACCCACGTTGGATGTTTCTCAGACAGGCCCAGTGACCTAGTGTTATTAATAGTTCAGAATAAGAGTGTAACACCCTACACTTGGGCTTTCAAGTTTGAAAAGCTTTTTCATCAGTATTATTCAATTCTCACAGCATGGGGCTAATATTATCCCTATATTATTCCCATTTACTGATATAGAAACTGAGGCACGGAAAGGTTGAGCAACTTACCCAGGTCACAGGATTTTTTTTTCCTGTTCAGTTTCCTGATTGTAAGAGCCTCTATGGTTGGATAGAGGTAGGCAGTAAAAGAACAACAGCTGTGAAAATCACCCATAGACAGTGTCTGGTCCATAAATGAGGGTGTTCAGTTTCCTCCGAAAGCGTCCCTGGTTGATAAATGGGTCTAAAGCTAAATGAGACCTGAAATACTGGGGCTGGCATGGAGGCAAAAGACCATGTGAGAGACAAGGCTGGGGGTCAGGGGCATGGTCAGAGGAAGTCCTCAGTGGCTCCACACAGGTACGACTATGTCTGCTTCAGCAAACCGGAGTGATGTCCCGGCAAATCCTGCAGTGGTGTCCTTGACCCTGTGATGCCCGGTATCCCCCATCCCCTGCCTCCCGGAGCCCTGGGCAGAGAGGAGACTCCAATTCAGCCATTCTGAACAGGGTGGTACAGGGGTGCATGGAGGACTACAACGGGAATTTAGTAAGTGAGCCAAAGGATGCTGGACACCCTGTCATTCTGCAGGAGATTGTAGGACACTGTCTTATAAAATGAGTTGTCCCACAGCCCACACAATTGTCAAATGTCCAGCTTCTACAGTCATTCCTGGAGGTGAAAAGCCTGTTTCTACCAGAACCCAATAAAATTATTTTTGCATGGTTTTATAGTACATTAAATTTTCCCAAGAATGCAACCAATACATAAATTAAGATGGTACTACAACAAGGTTCATGGTTTAGTTAAAAATTGTCCCCCGTAGAAATGCTGCTGGTGGTTTTGGAATCCCAGTACCACCCACCTGCATCCCTCTGCGTTACTGGTGTAACTGGCACAGGGGTCCGTTCACAGGTGCAATTGTGCTTCATCAGCGTTTTCACGATAGTCAGGCCTGAGGATTTGCATATGGCAATACCTGCTAAATTATTGTCAATCATTTCCTTTTTGTTGGAGTTAAGTTGTTGACCTTTAAAAATTTTATGCATACATACATAGTAGGTTTTCCTTTCATTTCAGGATAGTAAAGGAGCATTATGAAATATATGAAATCGAGAGGAGGCATTGCATTTGAGAAGGTTGAGTATCCCTGCTCTGAGCAAATAGCAGTTTCCTTCTTTTCCTAAGAATCACAGTATTTCAGAGCTCAAAGAGACCTTGAAGGTCACCAAGTCCCACCCCTATCTCCATCGAGTGCTCAAATCCGTGCAGTTGGAGTGGGGGTCAGGGCCTTCACACACCCCTGTCTGCTTTCTTCCTCCTGTGGTGTGACCCCTGTGGGGTCCTGGGTTGGGGCAGAGCAGGAGATGGGCCTGGAGGACGAAGGACCCAGACTCAGTGAGCCTTATAGGTGTTGGGCAAGAGGCCTTGTAGATGGGGTCCAGGAGCCACTTCAAATGTCCACTTAAAGCTCTGGGCACCAGCTCAGTGGGAAAACTTGGAGCTGCATTCCAAGTAGAAATACTCTACTTGCAAAGGTTCAGTCTGTATCAGGGATCCCAGAAATCTGAGGTCCGCCAAGCTAGTAAACAAACACACTGCATTTCAGAACATGACCCGGTGTTGGAGCTCTGAATGACACTGTGGGCACCTGATTGTGACGAAGCACGGGGCTGGTTGGAAACCAGTACAGAGAGGCGCTGAGGTCAGCATGAAACTCAAGAGCACCTGAGCAAAGATGCCTCCTCTTGGTAGTTTATTCTGGAGTCCAGGGTCTATGGCTCCATATTCTAGGATAAAGGGACTGTCAGAAGGTGTGCTTTCGCCAGGGCCAGCCTCAGTGTTTCTGCTGACTGAGTGTCCTCAAAGCTGCCTCGACGAAAGACAGATGGCCAGAGCAGAACGCTGGGATAAACCCCACCCGGCATTTTGACCAGACTCCTTCGCTGTACGCTGCTACCCCACTCCATCCTCGCCCCTATCCTCCCTCCCCGCTGACCCCTCTCCCTCATGAGCTTACAACGCCCTTGTCCTGTCCTGTGCCCTGTGCCCTTTGGGCTGGGGGCTGGATAGCCTTACTCCACCTACTTCCTGCCTGCCCCCCGGGGCTGACACAGAGCCCTCTGTCTTCCTGTGGAATGCAGTAGCAATCCTGCGCGTGGTGTTGGACAAGGAGTCCAGCTCCCCCTATAAACTTTTTATAGCTTAGGAAAATAAACATGTGGTTTAAGGTCTTTGCATAGGCAGTGCTCACAGAGTTTGAGCTTGCTTTACAGAACTACGAAAGAAAATATTGGTAGAGCTAATAAATTTCTGAGCCAGCCAAGGGACAGTCTTCCAGAAATCTCGGGGAGGCTTTGATGGTTTAGGAGATAAAAAGAGGAGTTACCTTTGCAGCTGTCATGCTGCTCAGAATGTCTGAGTGATGCGGCCAGCCTCCTGAGTTCCCTGGGGCAGGCGTTTCCCTGCTGCCAGAGGGCCCTTGGAGATCACTTTCCAGATGAGGAAGCAGGGTCCAGAGAGAGAAAGTGGAGGAAGTGATGCCGGGTCACACAGCTCATTAGAGCTGGGGAGCAGGGTACTTCTCACTCAAACGGCTCTCAGGCATCTGCTGTGCGGGGGGCCGGGGAGGTGGGGAAGCAGGGAGCCTACGCAGTGCGTGATGCACGAAGTAGGCAGTGGGGAGGCCTTGAGGGGCCGTTGCTGAGGTTTGCTTCCTGGGCTTGTGAAGGAGCAGAGACTCTGGCATAAGGGTGAGCGACTAGAAGCTTTCCAGTTGGAGCACGGGGTAGTAACAATAAAAATAATAATAAGCATCGCTCTTGGTACCATTGATTAAGCATTTACTCTGTGCCAGGATCTGAAGTCACCCCACTGAATCCTTCTAGTGCCCAGAGGCCAGGGCTACAGTCCCTATTCTGCAGCTGAGGAGCACTGTAAGCCACTTTGCCATAGTCACCTGGCTGGAAAATGGCAGAGCTGGGCGTCAGACCCAGGCTGCCTGACCCCCGATGCTGTATACCTGCTCGAACAGCTTGCAGGAGCAGGTTAGGGGAAAGGCAAGAACAGGTGTGGGTCAGGTGAGTTTGAGGACCCCACGGGACTGTCAGGCAGGAGACGAGCATCCGAGGGGGGCATGGGAACTTGGGGGTCATGTGTTGAAGGGTAGATATTAGAGCCAGGGAGATCTGGTGTGTAGAGAGGGGTGCTGGAGGGTCAGATGAAAACCTGGAACACACTAGTGGTTTATGGCGGGTGGGAGCTCCTGGGGCACTGACGGTGGCTGTGGCCTTGCTAGCTGCTGAGCAGAGGCCACACCACAGCGGGCTGTCACCGCTCAGAGGGTCATGGCTCTTGACGTTGACACTCTTGCTCTCCAGTGAGAAAAAGGCTCTCCCCATGACCAACAAGAACATGGGAGGACATGTACATGTCCCTTCTGTGCCTTCTAGAGGGACTCATTCTTTCCAGACCAGTCCAGCAGTACCTGAATCAGAGAACCCTAAAATGGAGCACGATTCTCGGGTCCAGCATTTCCTCTTTTAGGAATTGTTTCTGAGGGTGTAATCGGGGACATGGACGAGGATATGCATAGCAACGTTATTTTTATTGGTGAAAAAAAATCACAAATCATATAAATGTCTCACTATAAGGGATCAAACAATGAAATCCATGTAGCCAATAAGATCAAATTGTCCAATAATATTTATAACCAACAATTATAACCAATAATGTTAAATTTTAAGTGGACAGGCCGTGCACAGCATGACCAGCTCAAGAGAATTTCTTATAAAGAACGGACATGCATACATGTTTCGGCGCCCACGCCGTGTGGTTCGTAGGCTTCTCTTTGGATGGGGGGAGTTCTCTCTTTCTCAGATATTGCAAGGTTCTTTTGTTTCTGTTTACATGGAGCATGTTTTTTTTTGTATTTTGAAAAAAAGGTCTTACTGTAGGGATTCATCAGAAGTAATATTTCTGGGGCGCCTGGGTGGCTCGGTCAGTTAAGTGTCTGCCTTCGGCTCAGGTCATGATGCCAGGGTCCTGGGATCGAGCCCCGCATCAGGCTCCCTGCTCAGCAGGATGCCTGCTTCTCCCTCTGCCCCTCCCCCCACTCATGCTCTCTCTCTCACTAACTCTCTCAAATAAATAAATAAAATCTTTTTTTTTTTTTTTTAAGTACTATTGGCCAATGCTTGTCTGGTACTTATTTCATGCCCGGCCCTGTTCTGAGTACTTCGTAGGGTTTACAGAATTGAACTCCCAAGAGAACTCAGGTGCGGGACAGTGGCTTGGGAAGATCGGGTTAGTTGCCCGGGCTCACAGAGCTGGTGTGTGGCTGAGCTGGGACCTGAAGCCAAGCTATCTGCCAGCAGGGTCCATGCTCTTAACCACTGCCTGACACTGTCACTCCCCCGTGAGACAAACGTGGTCCCCATGGCCCACAAGGATGTGGAAGACATGTATGTGTGACTGTTGGTAGCAGGGGTCGCCTTGATACACCTCAATCCCCTGAGTGCCCCGTAATGGCAACGATCAGGCACTGTGTTCAGGGAATGAATGAATGAAATAAAGAACGAACGCACACATGCAAAAGACAGGCCCCACTTATCCGCCAGGATCTGAAAAGAAATCCTCACATGCCTTTTGCTAGATTTGAACATGATCATGACAGGACTGGAGGAAAACTTCCTCCCAGCCCGCGAGTGGGTAATTTGTCTTCCTCACTTCTTCTAGGAAATGTCTCCGATTCCTGAGAAACCTGCCTTGTCTTCCAGCATCCTGGGAGAACAGAGGGTGGCTTAGGGCTTCGTGGCTCTGTACCCACCACGGGGATTCACCAGCTGTGGTAGTTTGTTGCCTTCGTGGCCTCCAGTGGACCGTGTCTCCCAGAATTCACACTTTCATGGGTTCCTCCCGCTTTGACTTGGGCTGGCCAAGTGGCCTGCTTTGGCTGATGGGACATTAGCAAGTGTGAAGCAAGCCAAGGCTTCATAAATGTTTGCATATCAGGCTTGTCTTCTCAGGATGGTCTCTCTTGGAGCCCAGCCACCATGCTGTAAGGAAGTCCAGGCTAGATCACTCAGTAATATGAGGCCACGGGAGAGAAGCTCTGCGGGGAAGAGGCCATCTTGGACATGCCAGCCCCAACCAAGCTCCCAGCTGAGACCAGTCAACCCACAGATTCATGAGAAAGAAGAGATGGTTGTGTTTTAAGCCACTAAGTTGTGTGGGGTTTGTTTTGCGGCCATAGGTAACTGAAATACTGGTCTTACTTTCCTGGACGGCTCTTGGAAACAAATCCACACACCCTTATTAAACACCCAACATGTGCCCAGCACTGTGGGCTAATAATGAAAGGACTCTGGTTAAGAATCATGAGCCTGGGGAGACGAAACTGTTGCACACAGTCAGACTGAAGAAGCAGCCCCAGCTAAATTTGCTGCAAGGTGAGGAAAGACCCCACTGGTTCACCAACAGAGCAGCTGTTGCTGCTGCTATGTTCGGTAGACAGGGATACGTTGACCTTTTACTTCATTATAACAATGGTCTTTTGACTCCTCTGGATCCCCATGTTGCTGCATGACGTTCAGGTGGCAGGACAGAAGATTCTCGGTGAACTTAGAAGGGAACCATTTGCATGGGCCCTGGGAAGGAAGAGGAGAGATGAGATGGAGAATTGAGTGGTGTGCTCATTGGTGTGTGGCCCACGGGCCCATCACTGCTCTTTAGGGAGCGGGAGGGGAATATGCCTGTGCTTGCTCTGAGCTCTGCCTGTGACTGGCCTGCCCAGACCTTCAGGAACGTACAGCTGCTCCAGAAAGACCCACAGCCTACAACATCGGAGCTGGAGAGACTTGGGCATCACCTGTCCTGAGGTCCTCACTGTAGACAGGAGGAAACTGAGGCCCAGAGATGGGAAGGGCTCAGTGGAGGGCACACAGGGTTTCTTAACTCCATCATCACTGGTCTTCCTGCTAACCAGAGCTCAGCTTCCCAGCTCCCGCTTGCTTCCTCTTCCTGCCCAGCTGCCCACGTGCCATCCCGCCCCCACTCAGGGCTGGCTTTGGTGGCCAAGCCGAGCTGGGCTGCAGGGGACAGCTTCAAACAGGGACTGAGGAAGTCCACCCAGTGGAAGAAAAGCCAGACTCATTAACCTCCACTTTCAGACAATACACATGAAACTGCACGTGTGTGGAGAAACCATCTGCTTAAAACAAACCCTTGAAAGGTATTCTGAAGTGAGTCCTTTTAGGAAGTGGACAGCCCGTCTTTTTGCTTTTTAGTGTGATTTTTTTTTTTTTTTTCTGAGCACTGCTTGCAGGGAGCCATAGCGTGCCTTGCACACTGGAGGGAATGCCAACGGTGCTTGGAATCCTGCACGTTCCCAGGTGTCCCGTTTCCCCCACCTGGCCTGAAAGGGGGTCACTTCTTCCTTTGCTTCCCAATTTCCTCCCTGGGACTGAGGGAGGAGAGCCAGGATTGCGAGCAATTCTGTGACTCAGAGATACATCTGGAATATGCTGGAGAGCCTGGGAGGCTAGTCCAGCCCAGGAGTCATCATTGCACAGAGCGGGAATGCAGGCTCGCAGGGCAGGGGGTTTCTCAAGGACTGGGGCTGCGGGCGCCCAGCCAGTAGGAGACTCCCGGCGAGGCTCCCAGCTCCCGGCCGGAGGACAGGATGAATCAGGCCCTGAGGTGTTTTCCTCACATGGTTTCGGTTCTCAGGTCAGGATCTTGGCGCCCGAGGGGAAAGCCTGGTCCAGGCTGGGGCGGGGAAAGCCTCAGTGGCTGCAGCTCCACGGCGCTTGGCTCGGGTGTGGCCGGGAGGTGTGTGGCCGCCCTAAGTGATTTACAGCATGTTCCCTCATGGGTTACATTCTCCCCTTTTCATGTTGCAGCCCAATCTCCAGCGATGGGATCTGCAGAGGCGGTGGCCCCCCGACGGCTGCCTGGAGGAGGCGTCCTGGTGGAGGGGTCTGCCCAGTCCCGGCCACTGGGTCTTGAGTTTCACCGTGGCTCTGTTGTGTCTCCAGACTCCGCCTCCCAGAACCTTTCTCGTGACCCTTTGCTCGTCCTCCCTCCCTGCCCGCTTCCTGCAACACCCCAGCCTCTTAGGGTCTTCTTTTCTGAACCCACGCTGTTCTGGGCTGGGGGTTGGGGAACTCAGATGTCCCAGGAGCCCCAGCGAGGAGCCCCCTTCTTGGCCTCCTGCACATCACACAGAGCCTGCAGATGAATCCTCTCCCACTTGCTGTCTGTCTGAGGATTCCCAGAAGCTTTCAACTAGCAGGAATGTAAAGGACACGGCCCCTTCAGAAAACAGCTCTGTGGGTCCTCACAAAGTTAAACCTGTAACTATCATATGGCCCAGTGATCCCACTCCTAGGTGTGCAAGAATCGAAAGCAGGAACTCAACAAATACTCGTATACACATGTTCATAGCAGCATTATTTGCAAGAGCTGAAGGCAGAGAAAAGCGTCCATTGACAGAGGAATGGATAAAGGAATATCCATACCCTGGAATATTATTCAGTCATAAAAAGGAATGATGTACCGCTAGATGTTACCACAGGGGTGAACCTTGAAAACGGTGTGCTAAGTGAAGGAGGCCAGCCAGGCACTACATGGATGACATTTATACGAAATGTCCCGAACAGGTAAATCCATAGAGACAGAAAGCAGATCAGTGATTGCTGGGGGCAAGGGGACTAGGGAGAGCCTGCTTAGTGGGTACAGGGTTTCGTTTTAGGGTGACAGAAGGGTTTTGGAACTGGCTAGAAGTTGTGAATGCACAATACCGTGAACGTAGTAAATGACACTGAACCTTGTACTTCCAAAAGGTTAAGGTTATGTTATGTGAATCGTACCTTTAAACTTGTATTTTTAATTAAAAAATTAAACTAAAATAAAAATTTAAAATTTAAAAATTAAAATAAAAAATTTTAAAATAAAATCTTTTCCCCACTGCCTACAAATCTCAACCCCCTAGCACACGCATACGGCGTTCATACCTGCAACTGCTCGCCCAGAACTGCAGACGCAGGACATGAGGTGGTCGGTGAGGTTGTCAAGGCCAGAGATTGGGATTGGCCTGTCGTGGGGCCGGGGATGGGGGCCACAAGGACCGGCTCTTAGCCGGGGCTTTACTAGCGGCCGCCCAGGGCAGGCGCCGTCCCTTCCAGCTTCTCTTTTCTCTCCTGGTCCCCAGGCACCGGGTGACTGCTGTCCTGGGGAGCACTCACAATGTGGGATAGTGGCGGCTGAGAATCCTTTGTGACCCACCGGGGATTGTTGTGAGGCCTGGATTTTCAGGGTGGCCTTCTCAGCTCAACTGTTGGGCCCCATAACCCCCTAGCATCACCTCCAGCCCTTTGTTAGTCACTCTTGACCCCCCACCTCCCCAGAGTCACTCCTACCTCCACACGCTGTGGCCCCCCAGCAGGGTCTTTCCCTCTGCTCTCCTTTATGGAGCACCACGTCTTCCTCGAAGACCACCCCATGACTCCGGCCTCCAGGGACAGCCACTCCCCAAACTCCTGAAGTTGCCGTCTGGGCCCCTTACTTCGTATTCACTTGACCTGGGCACAGATATAGGTCGATCGCAGGAATGGCCATTCGGTAGTTCACAAACTCTGGTATCAACCCTACTTTGCCTTTGCTCTTTGAGAAAATTAATGGCATCATATGCACTTCTTTTATCTTTTGTGCTTGGGCAGTATTTCATAAATAACAGTTGCTGTTTGAATACAGACTACTGCAGAGCTCCCTCCAGTCTGACACAATGGCTTCACCTTGGGCTCGTCAGATGGGTGATCTGATCTGGGCCTGCCTGGGACTGATGGAGGCAGTGTCTTCAGCAGGAAAGCATTTGCCTGCAGGGCTGTGATGACAGAGAAGGTGGAGCAGGGAGGCTCCCTGGGGTGGGGGATGTGGACACCCCCAGAGACACCCCAATCCTAGCCCCAGATAAGCCCTTCTGGGCAGGGCTCCCAGTCTTCCAGGCCAGGCCCACTCCCAAAAGAAACCCTGGAAGAAAAACATTGTTTTCCAGGAAGGCTGAGAGCAGAGGGCCCTGTCCCGGCTTCTCTGAGCTGCTGTAGACGGTCCCCTTGTTTCTCTCGTCAGTTTCTTATTTATTCTTCCCGTGACTTTAGGCTTTGGGTTTGTGGAAATAAGGCCCCAGCATGAAAACAAGCAGGGAAGCAGGTGGGTCCAGAGCATTCAAATAAGACAACCCCCTGGGTATCTTGTCTCTTGCGGTGGTTTTGAAATGGGTTTTCTATTTCGAAGGAAAGTCTTTGGTTCCATTTGAAAATAACATTGAGGAGAAGGGGTAAGATAGGCAACTCTGCCCCTTGTTGGCTCCAATGTTGGGGAAAAGGGTGTTTGCAGCAGGAGCGGGGAGAATAGAAAGGCAGAAGGGACAGAGACTCTCAGCCCAGGCCTGGCACCGGGGGTGGGGGTGGAGGGGACAGACCATGAGGTGAAGAGTGCAGGAGATGTCTCGAGAGGAGGGAGACAGAGAACAAAGAAAGTGAATACTCACATGGAGAGAAAAAGGATCAAGTTGGAGGGGCGATGGGGAGAGAACCCAGAAGGAGGCCTCACCCTCTCCCTCCCCCCTCCTCTCCCCTTCCAGACACTGAAGTTCTCCGGGCTTCCCTCTCACATATGGGCCTAATTCAGGTAGAGTGAAATCTTGCATTGCTCTGGGTAAAAATTATTGCTTTGGATAATGAAATCTTTGTCATTGGAAACTCCAAAAGAAAAAAAAAAGCCCCTTCAAGCCGTGACTTATGGGCAGTGTGGTGATGGAAATGAATTCATCATCCCATTTTCCCTCATTGAACAGGAGGACAAGCTTGATTCATAACGGGGCCATGTGTGGCTGGTCCCTGAGGGCAGGGTGGCTGCTGGGCCAGCCTGGGAAGCTCCCAGGACTACCGGTAGGGGTGTGGGGAGCGATAAGCATCTCCTTGGCATGCTCTGGCCTTAGGTTTTCCTGAGGATTTGTCTGAGCTGTCAAAACATTTCAGGGCTGTGCAGAGACTGTCTGCTTCTGCAGAGAAAATCCCATAATAGCTCTATGAAACGAGCTGTTTTTTCTTCAAACCCTAAACCTCACACCCACATAAAAATCTCCCAGACAAAGCCATGTGACCTTAATGGGTGACCAAGATGGCCGTGAATCACCCTCTGACTGGGGCGCTTCTCAGTCTGAGAAGCACAACATGCTTCCGATTTCCGATTTCATTGCTGCCCTGGCTTCCCTGCTGGGTAGTTCAATGGAATGAGTGGCTGGATCTGTTTGATAGAAGGTGAATTTAACTGTGGCCCAGCAGTGGCAAGCATGTTGCCCACAGGACCAGGAGCCCCCGGGGTGGCTCTGAGGCCGGGCCTGCCTTCCTTCTGTCTCACAGCAAGGTTTGGCCATGTGGAACCATTGCCCTGATGTTGTTATGGGGCAGAGCTATTTTTGTTTCCCTGAAGCCTCAAGGTGGGTGTGCAGAAGAGGAGGTGGCAGGGCTGGGGGGAATTTCCAGGGCGATTCAGTGGGAAGGGTTTCACAGGGCCGGGGCCCAAGCCTGGTCCGCCTGCTCGGAGGCCCACCAGGTAGGACTGCTGACTTGTCTACGACGCTGGTTGGGCAACATCCCATGGAGATGTGATTTCTCCTGCAACAATTTTTCACAGGGGAATAGGGTGGGAAAGAGTTTGTTGAGGTGGTTGTGGCTACAGAGAGATGGATGTTGGGATGGGCTGGTGTTGAGTCTGCTCCCTTCATTCGGTGCTTTACCAAATGTTTGGTGAGCACCTGCTGTGTGTGAGCACTGACGTGGGCGCTGGGGATTTGGGAAGAACAGGACAGACACGGTCCACCCTCTCATGCTGGGGGAGTGGCAGAAAATAAATAATAAATGAATAAATGGATGGAATGCCTAGGAGAAAATACAGTAGGGTGAGGTGGTGGGGGGGGTGTCTGGGGACGGGGGGCTTCTTCGGATTGGGAGGTCAGGGAAGCCTGTCTAAGGTAGAAGGGTCACTTGAACTGGGTCCCGAAGATGAGATGGGACCTGCCACGTTGAAATCTGGGGGAAAGTATTCCAGAGCAGGGCAAAGTCCCCGAGGCGGGAAAGGAAGACCCAATTTACCAACAACCCCAGCGGCTGAAGATTTTCCCAGAGCCAACATGGCAGACCCTAGACACTGGTCAGCTGAAGACGCCTGCCTCAGGCTGGGAGTCAGCAACCAAGACCTAACTAGGGTTTACGCACCCGAGGAACCACGAGCGCAGGACAGAGCCCAGAGCCCCTCATCTTTGTTTGGCTTGGGCAATGTGGAGAAGAGGCACAATCCTAGAACTTGGAGGTAGCCATGCCCGATTTAAGTCCTGGCTGCCTGGGGCGCTGAGCAACTCATGTCACCTTGGTGAATCTTGGTTTCCTTATCTGTGAATTTGGGGGTATAACTACTCTCAGTCTTGCTGTGTGGATTAGAACTGACGTATATAAATGCATTAGCACAGCCCCCAGTGCCTGGGGATTGGTGCTCTGTTTCAGAGCCTCCCCCACCCTCCCGGGCCTGCCTCCCTTTCACTCTCCCTCCACCCTGAATCCTGGTGCTTGGGGGCCAAGGCCCTGCCTTCTGTACCAGCCCCTCACCCCGCACCCTGGCCCAGTGGTCTTGGCCCAGCTACCGACCATAATTCTCGAGATCTCAAGATTGTCTATTTTCTTGGGACTGCAGGCACTGTTGCTTCTAGAACTATGACTGGGCAGAGGCGTCCTTTCCAGAGCCCCTCCCGTGAGACTCTCTTCCAGAACCACCTGTCCCTCCCGCTGCAGACCTCTCCTGCAGGCCAAGTTCTCAGCCAAGCCTGGAGTCAACCCAGGAGGAAATGAAGCTCTGAAGACAGATCTGAGTGGGATCCCACCTCTCCTTCTTCCCGGCTGTGGGACCTTGACAAAGTTACTGAGCCTGTCTGAGTGCAAATGTTCTCATCCCTAAAGAATGGTACTTTCAGAGGAAGGAAGAAAGTACTGTTTGGAGTCAGCGCTAGGGAGGCATCATAAAAAGGGCAACAAAATACAGAGAGGAGGATAACTTAGCAGAAGCCCGGAATCAGGGCTAGAGGAGGCCCAAATGGATGTGAATCTCCAAGAATTCCCAGAAGTCCACGGGAGGGGGCTGAAGCCTGGAGGGTGTGCTTCTGTGTGCCTGGGGCTCGGGCACTGCTCCTTCTGGAGCTATCACTGGGCAGGGGCACTCCTCCACCGTGCTCTCCCTCACCTGGCCTGGGCCGGACCGTGGGGTTCTGGTGATCTCTGCAAGGGAGAGCTGCAGGGACAGCTTCCTCGGAGTGTGGGCATGCCCGGCTGGGGCCTTAATGGCTTCTGACAGTGCAGTGCCCCCACTGCAGCCTGTGACCATCAGAGCAAGCCTCAGAAAACAAGCAGCACACACGGAAGCGATTTCTGCTCGTTTCTGCTCTGAGTGCTGGCACGCTCCGGGAACTGGCCGGTTATCTGAGCGAGCAGGAGATGCCAAGGAATTCCCTCCTGTCCGAGGGTTTGTGAGGCAGGGTCCTTGGGAGGTGGGGGGAGGGGAACGAAGCCAGCTTCTGAGAGAGTCGAGTCACCCCGCCCACTAACGCTGGTGTGGGGCTCCCCTCCACCTCGAGGCGGGAAGGTTGGAGGGCAGCACCTCTTTAACACAAAAATCCAGGTTCGAGGCGTGGGGCTAAGGCCAGGTGCTCAGGCCAATCCTTTTGGTCATCCTGCTGGCCACTGAGCCACCGGGAGATCTCGGCGAGATCTCCTGTGTGATCTAACCCGGGGTGGGGGGGGTGCAGGAGAGGGGAGAAAAGAGAAAAGCTTGACCCAGAGACAGAAAGAGATAAGCAGACCGCTCTTGGCATAGAAGAGACATCACACCACATTCTTTGCTTTCAATCAAATTAAGCCTGGCCCTGAGCTCCCATAGCCATTTGTGGGGCCCCTCTTCTGGGATGACACAAGAGTCAAGGAGTTTATGGGGCCGAAAACCTTCAGCTCCTCTCGGTGGTGGCTAGGTGCAGGAGGCTCTCACGCTGGGGTCAGCTGGGACCTCTGCCCCACCTCCAGTGACCAGCTTGTCCCTGTCTGCCCAAGGCTTTCCCAGGCTAAGCACTGAAAGTCCTTTGTCCAGGAAGACCGTCAGTTCTGAGCAAACTGGAATGGGAGGGCTTACCTCCTTCCCACTTTCTATCACTCAGGAGCATTGGTGGCCGTTTCCCTGGGAGGTCCTGTCTCCTCCCTGGGTTGTGGGGGGGGCTGCAGGCCCTACTGACTTGAGGAACCCCACAGGCTCCTCTGTATGGGGTCCCGCCTCCCTCTTGTGGCCCTCCCTCCCATTGCATGACCCCCTTTGGCTTCTCTAGCTTCGGGAAGGTGAAGGCCCGGAAGATGGATTGGTCAGAGCTGCCTTTACTCCCAGCCTGCACCACGAGCCCCCACAGAAGTTCAAGAGCACGGAGGCTTCCGACTGGCCACAGAGAGACAAGCGCAGCACACACTACTCTCTCGGTGACTTTCCCCGCACTTGTCTCCGTGTAAATCACTTCACATGGCTCACAAGTAGGAGTGTTACGGCAAGTTGTGCTGTCATGAGAAGGCTTTTCCTGGGACCTTGAGGAGCACAGCTCCTGGAATCCAGGGCTTAGACCCTGTAAACATGTAACCCCAGGTGACCCCAGCCTCCCCCGTCTGCATTTTCCCCTGCAAATGGAGCTTGCTCACTCCAGAAAGGCTTCCAGTCCCTGCCATCTTTCCAGATGGGAAGTTTCCTCCCAAGGGACGTGATACTTTAAAGTTTCTGAAAGTCAAGACCAGGAGCCTTAGACTTCTGTGTTGGCTGCTGGTTACAGAAATAGTCCATGATTTAAGAACGTTCTGGGCGAGGTACAAAAGCCGGCCAACAGATGATGATGCTTGTTAACAGGGTAGCAGCACCACTCGTGAGAACCCACAGGCGGTGGGGGGCGGGGGGAGGTGGCCATAGGTGGGCCTGAGGCCAGCCTGGAGCTGGCCTGTTTCACTCACTGCAGACAGAAGTGGTGGGGGGGGGGAAGGATGGGGGAGTGTTTAAGACACTTAAGAGAACAAATTGCTTTTAAGTACTTCAGACATGTCGTTTACATGTAACCAAATGATGTGCTAATTCCACTCCATTCTTCATTGTTGCACCAACGGAAGCACTAAAGCATTCTTCTTGCCAGTAGCCTGTGTCAGGTTACTCTCTGTCCTCAGAAGGAATAAACGGTTTTCAGACATCGCTCGATTTCTTTAGGAACAGTCTGTAATCGAGAGTTGTTGTTTTTTTAAAGATTTTATTTATTTATTTGACAGAGATAGAGACAGCCAGCGAGAGAGGGAACACAAGCAGGGGGAGTGGGAGAGGAAGAAGCAGGCTCCCAGCGGAGGAGCCTGATGTGGGGCTCGATCCCATAACGCCGGGATCACACCCTGAGCCGAAGGCAGATGCTTCACCGCTGTGCCACCCAGGCGCCCCTGTAATCGAGAGTTTTTATACATTGCATTTATTTCCATCCAGTTGGCTCACACGCAGTAGGCCCGATCCCTCCAGGTCCCCCCTGATTTCCAGGGCCAGGGGCAGGGTGAGGGGGAATATGGCTGGGAGATGTGGTGACATTACCCTCAAGAGGTTGGGGACACTTCTGAGCATCTCTGGGTTCCTGACTCAAGGGCCTCCATTGTGTCCCCTAAGAAGTGGTGTGGGTCTTCCAGAAGCTCCTTGGCTGGCGCTTACCCACAGAGGAAACTGCTGTCCCTTTCTTTTCCAGAACTCACCTCGGCAGGCTTACCCAGCAGAACATTTTGGAATAGACTCGCAGGGAGTGGGTACACATCTTGGCTCAAGCTCCCTGATCTCAGCTTTATGTCTTGTGGGCTGAGGGAATAGGCGCCATGTTCAGACTTCCTTCTCTCTTCTCCCACGTTCTCCTGGTCAAAGCTGCCCTTCTCTGCACGTTCTCTAAAGGAACCAAATGCCATATTTTGGAGGGCTGGCCTGGCCTCCAGAGCCAGATGAAACTCACTCAACACAAATGTCACTCACTGGGATTTCCAACTCTCCTTCCAGGCACGTGGGAGGATTTCATTTTCCTGCCCCTTGGAGTGAGGCATGACCATGTGACATGCTCTGGCCAAAACAACATGAGCCAAAGAGGCACGTGTCCCTTCTGGGTGGAAGCATTAAGCGCTGGCACATGATTTTTCCAAGCCTGAGGTTTCCCTCTTCCATTTCGACGGCCACCATAGCAGATAGTGGAGGCTCAGAGAAAGCCGCTCAGACCCAGGGGTCACATAGTCTCCAGAGCTCACTTCTGACTTGTTCAAAGAGGATAATGAAAGATAAAGAATATTCCAGAGGGCTGATCCAGAGGTCACAGAGAGCCACAGACAATGAAGCTTCTCCCAGAGAGTGAGATCAGGGCCTGCACAGGAAGCAGTCCCTTCTGAGGAGATGTCCCCTCAAGGTGGGACATTGGTGTCTCCTCAGGTGTCCCTTTGTTCCTGTTTAGAATCAGAGTGCAATTCTGCCCCCATGCCTCCTTGTCCTTTGAGGATGTGGGGCAGCCCAGATCAGGAAAAGCCACAAACAGACCCAGTGATGGACCACTGAGCAGCCCTCCACCAGAGAACTTTCTGATTGTCTCCCTCAGGGCTGGGAGGGTGGGTGGCTTGAGTTTCCTGGGATGAGCACAGGGAAGCAAATATTTTGTGAGTGGCAGGGCTCACAGCTTTGGTACACATCAGTACTATCCCAAAACAAATATTTCCTGATCTCCTTATGAGCATATGGGGCCATTGTTCTCGGATGGTAGGGCCGCCTGCTGACTTGCTCTGGACGATGAAACATGGATAGAGGTGATGTGGGGTACTTCTGGGCAGCCCACAATTTGCCAGTCTCCATCTGTGACAGGCACTGTTCCAGATGCTGGCTGCTCTACCAGCCTGAGTCCAGAGTGATGGCAATATAGAGCTCTGGGCCAGCAGAAGGACATGTTTCATGAGCAAGGAATCAACCTTTTGTTTTTGTTCTGGGCCATTGAGGTTTTGGTTTTATTGGTCATCACGGCATAATCCAATTCATTCTGATGGGTACTAACGTGTACGCTCATTGGTTTATTGGACAAATGTTTACTTACTATGTGCCATCCTGAGCCCCAAGGATACAGAAATTAGTACAGCTTGGGTCATTGCCTTTAAGGAACTCGCCATTCGGTGAAGGAGACAGAAATGGCAAGAGTCAATGACATTTTCCTTTTCCCTTCCACCTCATACCTATCTGTGTTAGATGTTAGCACTCTTTGGCACTTTTCTGACTGTATTCTAGTAGTTTCTGCCTGTTTCCCCTCCACCCAGGCTCAAAGGCCCTGGTTTGAGGGGGTGGTTAGAGGATGGATAGATAGATGATGGGTGGATGGATGGATGGATGGATGGATACATGGAGAGAAGAATGAGTGGGTGAATGGAGTGAGATGGAGCTGGTGTGATTGAAGAGGCACCCTTGAGGGCCCATCTTGTATCCTTTCTCCACACCATATGAGGCTCACAGCAATAGGGACATGGTATGGCCCTTCTCTGGCTCTCAGTTACTTGCAAGCCTTTTATTGTTGATTCTAAAAATTTACCTGAGTGATAACGATACTACTACATCTCTTTGATGCACCTTTATTAGGCACGTTCTATAGCCACCCTGCTTTCGAAGGGCCAGATGTAATTCTTGAACAGATGGACCTCAGTTTTGGCCTCTGAATGTCTTCCTGCAAGAGCCCCCACCACCCAAACCCCTGTATCCCTTATTTCTCTTTCAAGAGAAATGCTGTCCCTGATTTATTAGAAATTCCAGGCAATTCCAGGAAGCCTGGAATCAGTCTTCTCTCCACAGTTGCTTAGAATAGGATGGGTGACTCTTTTAGGGCGGACTAGCATGTCAGCATGCATTTTTAAATGTTTCATTTGCTTCTGAACACAATTTGAGGCATTTACTTGAAGAGTATATTCTGCAGTAGATGTTAGGTTAAGAGCAAAATGCTGAGAGTGTCTTGGGCCCCTGGTGGGATAATTTCAGATAGGACTGGTTCTTGTCTACATTGTAAAGTCAAAATTATGGTCTTCATCTCTGTTTTTGACATCCTTATCTCTCACTCATGTCTTGTGGTCTCCCCTGACCCAGCCTGGGTATGGAAAGAACACTAGACTGGAGGCCAGGATATCTGCGCTCATCCGGGATCTGCCTGGAACCAGCTGGGTATGTCATTGCATGTCCCTTGGCCTTGGTCTCCTCTGTAAGGGTCCAGGGTCACCAGTGGTGCCCTCCGATGCCCTGGCCACATCCAGAGTGCTAAAGTTTTGTGACTCACATACAAATGTAACATTTTTATTTCAAATGAAATATTATGTATGATTGACTATGTAAAATAATCCTGTGGTTGAGAACATAATACTATGAAAAAATATACAAAATATACAAAATCCTATCCCACCTCCGTATTTGTCTTCCCCATCAAGAACTGTGACGGGTCTAAGATGTTACCCTGCCTGCAAGATAAGGAGTAAGTCTGCCACGTTGTCATGGATACCAGCAGAATACTGGTGACAGAGACAGAGGACCTTGGTATTCATGGCACCACAAGCAGCACAAACTTGATGCTCACCTGGGTTCTCCATGGGGAGGGGCGCCCTGTGGAGGGGCCCAGGCAGGTGCCAGGCATGTGAGTGGTGGCGGGGTGGGGGGGGTGGGCTTTGCATAGCAATCAGCAATCTTTTCTACTGGGCTGAGAACAAACCTGTCCAAACTCTGCCCTGGAGGGAGTTATTATCTTAATTTTACCAGATAGCAAACAAGCTTGTTTTCTGCTCTGGAGGGACGCACTATCTCTATCTTCTAAGGGTGTTGCTATAAAACACCCTGGGAAGGAGGGTCGACAGCAAACACGGTCAGGCCTCTGTGCAGAAAATTGCCTCCCAGCTGTAACCGTCCAGGTAGCTAGCTGCTCCTACTGGTGTTGCAGGCAACCTCTCAGATTTTCTGTGTGCCTAGAAGCCGATAGACACACATTTTCTAATCTTACCGCGGTAGTTGCACAAGCGCAAAGCACTAGGTTCATCATTATGCACTTTCCCTTTTTTCACTTAACAATGTAAGTTTCTCCAATTCTTTTTTTTTTTTTTTTTTATTGCTGCAGTTACCATGGTGTGGATATGCCAGCGTCTTTAGCCAGTCCCCTACAGAAAATGGACACTTTTTGCTATTTCAAACCATGTTGCAATAGACAAGCTCGATCTCGAACATGTGCCAAATGGGGGTGAAAAGGGATTGATCACTGGGCCGAGTGATAATGGAATTTGTAATTTAGTTACACACTGTTAAATTGTTTCGGGGCTTTTTGCCAACTTCACCAATTTTACCAATCAGGGGCCAGGGTGATCCTTTCAAGAACAGGGAACAGGCAGGAAGCAGATAGGAGGCAAAATAGGAAGGAATGAGTTCCTTCTCCCGCCTCTGACCGTGCAGGCTCCTTCTAGCGCCCCCTAAATGGCAGAGTCTCAGAGGGAGTCCTTGGTATAAGAGAGGCATGCTTGCGGAGTCCCAGCCCCAGGGGCATAGCACAGAAGGGAGAAGGATGAGTTTGGAGCCCGGAATGAATTACTTAATAACTGGCACACCTCAAGCTGTGCTGTCAAACATTTGCCTGTTTTCCATGCTGACAGGTGAGAAATGGCCTCCCGCTGGAGTTTCCACGTGCATTTCTTTTATTATGAGTGTGACTGACCATTTCTGCATACGCGTAGGTGCCATTTACATGCTCTTTCTGTGAGCTCACTGTTCATACCCTTTGGCCATTTTTCAGTTGAGCTGTTGGTCTTTCTTGGTAACATCTTAGTCCAAGTACGCACACTTAGCTGAATGATTCCCCCACGCAGAGATGTTCATGTTCAGAGAGAGAGAGAGAGAGAGAGGAATCCAGTGGAATGAAGCTCGTGTGGGGTAGTTTCAGACATGGCGAAACCCAGCTTGGGAGATCATGGGGCCTCCAGGGACCCTCACAGCACATTCTCTTAGCTCAAGCCTATATTCCTTGTGTCACTCAGGCCCTGACCTTGGAAGCCACCTCTGGCCACCTTGGACTGTGGCTTGGACGGTGTTTGCACAACTGTGGTCTCCATGGTGAGCCCTTCCGGAGGCACATGCCAGATCCTTATTTGTGCCTGAAATCCAGGTGGTCTTTGCCAATGCCACTTCCTCAACTGACTCATGCAAGGTGGGAAATTCTGTCATAGAGCAGTTTTTTCAAAACCTGGAAAGTACTGGAGAGTTTTACTCAAATTCAGGGTATGTGGCATTGGATGTGAAACGCATTTTCTAAAGGGGAACAGAAACCTGCATCAAATGGTTAAATCATGCAACGAGCTGGGAAACCCCTCGGCTACTCTCAGCTGAGAACCAGGAAGGAAGCAGAAAATCCTTGAACATCCCAGAGGTCCCTGTACCAAAGACCTTGCTCTTTCCTTACCAGGTTGAGCCCCTCAGGCCTCCATTCACAGCCTGCCCCCCGCTGCTGTCGGTGGGGGGGGAGAGGCCTTCGGCTTTGAGTCCTGATAGCTGCCCCAGCCATGCTCCTGAGTGGCACAGACTTGTGCCCACAACCCCTGGCAACTCAGGGTGACGATCCCCCTTTTACAGAGGAGAAACGGAGCAGGTCATTTGTTGCAGGGCACAGGTGTAGTAAGTCAAGGCCCAAGTTTATTTATTGGGGTGAAGGCGGAGCCCTTGAAGAGTGTGTCAAGATAGGGGTGCAGTTGCGCTCAGCCAGCTCCGCAGGACACAATGGAGGCAGAGACTGTGGGGCCCAAGGCAGCCCACGGAGACCTCCTAAATAAGGAGGCGAGGCTGGAGCTGGGCCTGGAAGGGCAGTGGGGCAGTCAACGGAGGGACTGCGGCGTGGCAGGCAGGTGAGCCCACTGGGGCGATGGAACGCAGCGGTCCTGGCACAGTGGGATCCTTCTGGCTCAGGCGGACACTTACCATCTCTACCTCTGCAGTGCCAGGCATGGCACCTGCCCACGGGAACTCAGGCAGGAAGCGTTCCTGCACGGCCTGAATTAGCTCTGTGTAGAAGGGGCTGGGCTGGACGCTGTGGAATCAGAATAACGGAGGGGAGATGCTCCCCCGCCCCCCGACCCCGTGCTGACTAGAGCTACAGTGAGGGGCCGGGCTGGCCCGAAGCCTCCTGGTGGGCACTCTTCTGACTGCCTGGCAGGAGCAAGGGCCCTTTATCCCTATGTCATTGGTGGGGAAACTGAGTAAGGTTGTCCAGGTTCTATGACTATGGAGGTTGAGTTTTTAGTCATTTTGCTAGGCTGTCAATTTGTGTAGCCCCTTTTGTCATAACTTACCTTCTCATTTGACAATACAACATGTCCGATTTCCTAGATCAGTAAATACTCTTCTGCCACACCAGTTTTAATGTCAGCATTTGGATGCAGAATTTATTAACTCACCTCCTGTGCTTGTTTCCAATTTTTTTTCTTAAATAAGCAAAGCTGCCACGAGCATTCTTTTAGCTAAATCCCCGTGCACCTGCAGGACTATTTCTTTATGGTCTAGTTTATGAATTGCAGGCTTGAACGATGGGGGTGTTTTATTTTTTTTATTTAAAAAATTTTTAAAAAAAGATTTTATTTATTTATTTGACAGAGACAGCCAGTGAGAGAGGGAACACAAGCAGGGGGAGTGGGAGAGGNTTTTTAAAAAAAGATTTTATTTATTTATTTGACAGAGACAGCCAGTGAGAGAGGGAACACAAGCAGGGGGAGTGGGAGAGGAAGAAGCAGGCTCCTAGCAGAGGAGCCTGATGTGGGGCTCGATCCCAGAACGCTGGGATCACGCCCTGAGCCGAAGGCAGACGCTTAACCGCTGTGCCACCCAGGCGCCCTGGTGGGGGTGTTTTAAACACTTTTGCTACAAACTGCCAAACTGTCCACCAAGAGTTTGTGACAATTTATCTTCCCACCTGCCATAAGGACAACTGTCTTACTACATACTGATGCTGGATTTATCGTTTCAAAACATCCTCACTGATCTGATAGATGAAAAGAGGGAACTTGTTTTAATTTGCATTTTTTTCCTATGGCTGGATGTTGTCCCTCAGTGTCCCATAGACCTGTGGTCCCCACTTCGAAACTCCCTTTGGGTCTCTGTATTTTCCATTTAAAATGAAAAGGTGATGACCCCAGACCCGTTTCCCGGTCAGCAGGAAACTCTGAGGCTCCCTGACTCCACAGCTCCCCAAGAAAACTCACTCCAATTAGTCTCCAAATGAAACTATTGAACCTTTTTTCCTTTCTCACCTTAGAGGATTTTTTTTTCTTTAATTCAAGATGAAACACATTCACTATTTCTTTTGGGACTTATCCACAAAGTTTCACCAGGTATAGAAAGCATCCATTGCCCACTCTCCTGTAGAAAAGAAGAAGAAAAAGAAAGAGAAAGAGAAAGAGAAAGAGAAAGAGAAAGAGAAAGAGGAAAACATTTCCACTCCCCCAAACTCTAAGGGGATTTTCAAGCCAGGACAGAATGCATGGGAACCAGTTTGGAAATAGGGCCCCCTCGTCCCCAGGAGAGCCACTCAAATTTTCCCTCTGCTTCCGTGGGAGCTGGAACGAAGCTTAGGAGATGAGGGTGGAGATGGGGTCAGAGCAGGAAGAGAAAAGCCAAGTTGTCTCTAAAGGGATCCAGTCTATAGGACATGCTGGACCCTGCTTCCCCTGGCAGACCAGTTGTGGACCGCTATAGAAATGACTGTCCCTGGGGTACCGGCCGGATGTTTCAGGCTCCCGCTCTTGGCATCATCAGGTGATGCCAGAGGCAGGTTTGCCCTACCCAGTTGGCTCTGGTGGTGAATTCCTCAAGTGGTGTTAACATCCGCCAGCTGGAAAGCAGGCAGCCTGGTGGCACTCAGGGGACAGGTTTCCCCTTGACCTTTGCCTTCTCCCTGGAGTGTTCAGTGTGTGGGTGGAGGCTTCCCACACCAGCATGACTCACGTCCAGCCCCAGATCCTGGCCGGGGGCCCGGGATAGCAGGGGCACAGGCGGCGAGCTGCGTGGCCTCATGCGTGTTAATGTCGGGGTGAATCCCTCTCTAGGCACCTGCCCCACTCCTGAGCCAGCCATCTGACAACACAGGATCTGCCAGTTGCTTTTAGTGCAATGTGTTGACAAGTGACTCTATGAAGTAATATTCCTGGCTCAGCGGACAATAGTGTAGAGTAGTGACTGTGTGGGAAATTTCCTCAAGTTCCTTAAACATTCCGATTCCCACTTTGCTCACTTGTGAAATATGGATAATCAAGATTCCTGAATCGTATGGAAGGTGGTCATCTCAGTGAGCGACAATCCCGTGCCTCCAGCTTGCTTAGACTGAAAGTCTGACGGTCATCTTGAGCCTGCTCTCAGACTCCTCATCCAATCTCTCAATAAGTCTTAGCTCTGCTGGCAGAATGTCAGAATATATGCAGGATCGGAGCATTTCTCGCCATCTCCACTGCTTCCTTGCTGGCCCAAGCCACGTCATCTCTTGCTTGCATATTTTATTAGCCTCGTAGTAGGTTCCCCACATCTGCCCTTGGCTTCCTGCAATCTGTTCTCCACACAGCAACCAGAATCCTTGTGAAAATGTAAGGTTGGACTGTCTCTCCGGTCACTTTCTCAACTGCCATGTCCTGACGACACTTAGCGGCCAGTGGAGAGGGCCGCATAGTGAGGGTCAGAGAACTCCTGCTCGCCCCTGTGGGAGGGGGCCACCCTGGAGACAGGCCCTCCGGTCCCAGTAGAGCCTTTTAGTGATGACAGCTCCTGCCCATGTCCTGACAATAATTACATGAGAGGCCCTGCTCCAGAACCTCTCAGCAAAACTGCTCTTGAATTCCTGAGCCCCACAAACTGTATGATCATAAATATTTGGGGTAATTTGTCACACAACGATCCATCACTCAAATAGATGTTGGTATCTGGAAGAGGGGTGCGGCCGCAGCATATACCTACAAATCCGGCTTTAGGACCAGGAAGTGAGCAGAAGTTCCAAGGACATTGACAAGAGCATCAATGAAAGCCCAGAGTGCCTTGTGTAGTCTGAATGTGGAGGAGGCAGCTGGTATGGGTTTAAGGGATATAAGGAGCACGCTGTTAGAAGTGGGATGAAGGGGAATCCCTGGTATGCAGTGACAGCCAGCTTAGCAACAGGGCCACCGATAGTCAATGGAAATAGGAGATGCCCCCAGCGACCGGGGTGAGCTAGCTAAGGACGTTTCCAGCCAGAGAGCTAAAAGTCTTGCTGCTTGAACTAAAATGCAACAGGAGGGAGATAAGGTAAAGAAGAGACAGCTAAACAAAAGGGAAACAAGATTTTGCTGATTTAGAAGCTTCCCAGACACTTCAGATGCCAAATGATGATAAAATTAAGAAATATTTTTCAACTGAAGTTCAAATCAAGGGCACTGCCAGCAAAGAATGGTCCCCAAATAAAGCTGATGGTAGCTATCAAAGTTCTTTGTTTAAGGCCTCAGAAAGACCATAGGGGGTGCCTTAGGATTCCATTCAGCTAGACGGAAGGTCTCTATAGTGTTTAAGGGTGGGGGCGCCTGGGTGGCTCAGTTGGTTAAGCGTCACACTCTTGATTTCGGCTCAGGTCATGATCTCAGGGTCGTAAGATCGAGCCCTGCATCAGGCTCCCTGCTCAGTGGGGAGTCTGCTTGTCCCTCTCCTTCTGCCTCTCCCTCTGCAAGCTCTCTCATAAATTAAATCAATCAATCAATCAATCAATAAAGTGTTTAAAAATGTGTCCCACTGATCTTCGTAAAGAGTATGGCTTTTGAGAAGATTGCAGTTAAGTCTAGGCATTGCAGTAGAAGGGCTTATCTCAAAGAGATGTGTGTGTGTGGCCTATGTCTCATGGAGAAAACCCCAATAAAATTCAAAGGAAAACCAAACAATGTTAAAGATAATTATGTCCACACACACACATACACACACACAAAGTCTCCAGAGTGTACCGAAAGGCGCAGAGACGGTGCAAGATAAATAGACGTTTGGACCTCCAAAACTCGACTGGCAGGAAGCAGACTGAGACAAAAAAAGTAAAGGATGACTCAGGATATGAAAGCAAGAGCCACAGAGGGGAGCACGAAGTGCCTGGAAGGTAGCCTTAGGAGCCGTGGAGAATTATTTTCTGGCAGAAATAGGACTGAGTCCTTATCAAGGAACTTCCACCATTCTCCCCACTGGATTACAGAAATCTTATGGGCCAGTGACTTTTTCCTGTCTCCCATTCCCCCCTTTTTGAACAGGAACGACTAGAGCAGTTATCCTAGCTGTGTCCCAATAGCGGATGTTGGGGGCTAACTTACCTGTCTCGTTCGAAGTTCTTAAACAGGGAAGGCACTGCGTTCCAGGAGCTCACCTAAGGACCTCCACTGGAGGGGACTTGTTTGCCCTGGGTCTGATTGAGATGCGACGTTAGACTTCATGATGTCCTCTTATTTTCTGTGGAATCCCTACAGCAGGTGTAGACAAGTTTCTTTTCTCACTCCTAAAATGGAACGCTCTCGTGTGCCTTTCTTTCTTGGTTAATCTTGTAAGAGGGCTGTCTTTTTGAAGAAACAACTTTTGACTTTGCTGATTCTATTATTTTCTGTTTCATAAATTTCTGCCTTAAGTTTTAGTATTTCCTTCCTTCTACTTCCTTTGGGTTATTATGTTCTTTTTCTAATTTCTTGGTTTTTTTTTTTTAAGATTTTATTTATTTATTCGACAGAGAAAGAGACAGTCAGCGAGAGAAGGAACACAAGCAGGGGGAGTGGGAGAGGAAGAAGCAGGCTCATAGTGGAGCCTGATGTGGGGCTAGATCCCAGAACACCGGGATCACGCCCTGAGCAGAAGGCAGACGCTTAACCGCTTAACCGCTGTGCCACCCAGGCGCCCCGGGGCTTTCTTATTTTCTGATGTAAAGATAGAAAGATGTCACGTCCCTCTAATTGCTCTTAGGCTGCAACTCCTAATTTCTTCCCCTCCTCCTCCTCCTTCTTTTTCTTTTAGAGAGGGAGAGGGAGAGTGGGGGAGGGGCAGAATGCGAGGGAGGAGAGAAACTTAAGCAGACTGCACGCCCAGCGCGGAGGCCCGGGCAGAGCTCCACCTCACAACCCTGAGATCAGGACCTGAGCCGAAATGAAGAGTCAGACGCCTGACTGGCTGAGCCGCCTGGGCGCCCACAGCCCCACGTCCTGCCGTAGAGGGTCTGCTTGGTGTCCACAGAACGCGTCCGCCTCATTTTACTTGTCCGTTCCCCTAGGGATAGACATTTAGGATTCCCCTTCACTCCCCAGCACCAAAGCAATGCCACACGAACCTCCTTGTACATACCCCCTTACTAAATGGTAAAAATCATCACTGGAACTTGGGGAAACACGCTGCCAGCTGGCTGTCCAGTATGGCCGCTCCCGTTCGTGTCCCTCCAGCAGGTCGTGTGTCCTCACATCCTAGCACTGGGACATTTCAGCATGACCAGGTGAGCCTTCAGGTGGCATCAGGATGCTTCACACTGTTGTCACTATGCAAGTTGCGCTGGTGTCTCAGAAATGGCCTATCCCTGAGCGCTGTGCCGCACGACGGTCTGGGCTGCTGGGCCACGTGGGGGGGAGACGGGGCAGCCTGAGCCTGAGCCAGTTTACGATTTGTGAATCCCGGGGTGTAGCCTCACGTGATTCTTTGTGAAAGGCCTAAAGCCTTGCCTGTGGGTAGAAAGGGTCCGTCAGGGACAGAGAGGCAGCCCCAGCAACAGGCCCCTTTTCCCTGGCCGGGTGCCACCCAGGATCTTGTGAAGGGCTCCGTCCCCTCCCCTCATGGCCCTCCTACACACTGGTGATCCTGAACTAAGGTCTGTCTCGCCCCCACTCCCACCCCCTCAGCCTCCCTCCCACTCTGCCTGTCACCGATGACTCGGCACTCGCCCAGTGCCCACTGCGGGGCTGCTGGAGGCCCAGCAGGAGCGGGGGGAAGTCTGAGATGACAGGGTTGCCCCAGGGGTAGCTTCCTGGAAGACATTTTAGAGACAGAGCCTGACTCCCAGCCCCAGTCTCTTGTGATCTTAATTTGTGGCTTTGTCTGATGGGATTCGCTTCCTTCTGCATCTTCCTCTGGCTGTTTATTTGGGTAAAGGATATTCTCCTCCCTTTCATGTCTGAGCGGTTTCCTCCTGTGTGTGTTCACTGTGAGGTCTTCCTCGCCTTGGCCCCACAGGGAGGGGTGGGTGCTTCTCCTGAGAAGGGAAGCCTTCAGGGGAGGGAGGTCAGACAGACCCTCCCTCGGGGCTGCCTCCTGGGGGGCCACCTCTGCCCTGTGGGCAGTGCCTGCAGAGCTGACTGAAACTCTGGGCAGATTTGCTTGGACTTGGGCTAATAAGATTTTTCCTTTAAAAGGAACTTTCCATTGTTTGTTTTAAAAGTGAAATGAGCATTTTTTCCAACCGCAGGGGCGATGCTGAAGGAGCCTGTAATTTCTAGGATCCAAGACTGGGACTTAAAAACAAGAAGAAAAGGAAAATACAAAAAGCCTTCCAATTAAAATGGTCTCTCTCTTCCTCCCCTCAGGCATTCTCTTGTCTCCGGCTTCATTCAGGGCACGGAGGGGCTCTTGTTTTTGCCTTCTTTTCCCCCAAGTCTCAAGAGATACCTGCGGCTAGTGAGACACGAGGCGCTGGGCACCTACCTCGCACCGTTCACTCCCCACCAGACACTGGGCCGCAGCCCGGACCCCGCTCCCAGGGAACCCACAGTCTCAGGGGAGGAGAGCCAAGAGCACATGCTAGGCTTTTGTCCTTTGCTCCATGGACTGTGGCAGATAATCACACCATGGAGTGGTAAGAGGGACAGCACATGATGGAAAGGAACAGAGGGGCACAAAGAAGGGCCAGAGCAATTGTCTGTTTCTCTTTTTCTCGGCTCCTTCTAGAGCAAACCAGGGGGTGCGCCCCGGGGAGGTCACCAGGGTAAAGAAGACGTAAGCCCCACTTTCCGGATCCCACAGACTTGGGACAACAGATAAACTCTCCAGTCTGGACCGAGGCACGCTGACCCATTCTAAGTACCCAGTACCATGACAGTGCTGAGCACAGTGTCACGGAGGCTGAGGAGAGGGAGACAGGAGTCTTGACCAGGGAGGGGAAGGATTCAGAGAAGACTAGAAGCTGGGAATCCCACAGGCCTTTGGGGGGTAATGTATCCCTCCTGAAGCAAGCCCGAGGCCAAGAGGGTGCAGGCCTGGGGCGGACACACAGGGCGGATGAATGAGGTTGGCTCAGAGCATCAGGGTGCACAGCGGGGTGCGGGGTGGGGGAGCAGTGAGCCCCCCCCCCCAGTGGCAAGGAGGGGGCTGCCAGTCACTGTTCAAAAGAGCTCAGAGCTGACCTGGCCTGAGTGCTCAAGTTCATTACCAGTCTTGATTCCTCCTTCCAGAATTTGCAGAGTTTGGCTGGAAAGTTTATGAGAACTGGCTTATTCTCTGGTGTCTTGGCACTTTCCCTTCATGTCCTGATTGGAACCAGGGAGGCTGTAAGTGCAAACGTTTTTGTACCTTAGAGTAAATTATATCTGCGTTCCTGGAGAAGGCCGTGGTGAAAGTGTCTCTTGTTTCCAGTGGCCCCACTCTCCCCCCTCAGGAGACCTGAATTCCAAGCCGGCGCTACTATAAAGTTGATGAATGCATGCCAGGCCCTAATCCAATATGCAATTGCCCTTCTTTCTCCTCTCCTTTCTGCAGGGAAAGGAAGCTGGATTTTTTAATAAGGTAATAGCACCTCTTTTATATTTTCCTTTCATAAATTATAAGGAATTGAAAGCAGAATAAGGCAGCAGCTTGGCATAATGGAAAGATTACTGAACTGGGTGGGGGTGTAAATTGGTACAAGCACTTTTGGAGAGTAAATTGGCAAATATCTAGTAAAGCTGAAGCCGTGCCTGTCCCGCGGCCTGGTGATGCCTCTCCAGGGAAGCCCCTAGAGAAACCCGGGGCCCCGTGTCTCAGAGATCCAGCAGCTTGGGCCGGGACAGCGACACACTGGGGAAAAAGAGTCTCTCAACGGGACCGTGGAAATGTTGCGTCCCCTAGACAGAGCTGAGACGTTCATCATGATGAATGTAAAGAAATGCTGATAAGGAAAGAAATTACAGTATCTGAGTAGCTAAAATGGATGAACGAGCCCTGCGTTTACCATCACAGTTAAAACTCAAGAACATAACAGCAAGTTGCAGAAAGGCTTGTACCGTATAATGCTGTTTATATCAGGTTTAAAAACATACAAACTGATCCTACGTAGTGTTTATAGACACGTACATCTGCTGTAAAAGTATAGAAACAAGTGGGAACGGTGAATGTCAACATCAGGATGGGCACAATCTCTGGGGAGGAGGAGAGGGGAAGGGGATTGGGGGAGGGGACATCATAACGTTTTATTTAGAAATGAAACTATCCAATCTTTGCAAACTATAAAAATTCAGCGGTGTTGGGGCGTGAATATACTATTCACTGTGCTTTTCAGTTTGCAGGGGGCCTGCTTGTACGCCAGCCTTGCCACGAATTCACCACTTCTAATGTCTCTTTCGTGGCTCAAAGGTCTGATCGGAAGTTAAGGAGTAATTATGCAATGAGATCCAGTGGGATCGAGGGAAGGAAAGTCAGTACACGGGGTCTCCCATGGGAGGGGGCCGGGTGGCACCTTCTTAGTCTGCCCGAGTACTCAAACTGGGCTGCAACCAAGTATGGAGGAGCAAGTGTCACCATTCAGATGGTTTACTGCTCTGCATTCTCTGAGACCAAGAGTAGGACAGTGTATAGTATGTGGTCATGAAGGAGCACTGAACTGGGAGTCTGGAGATCTGGACTCTAGAGACCCAAATCCTATTCACTGGCTGTGTGACCTCGGGGAATCACTTCACTACTCCTGGTGCTCTCATGGATCAAAAAATGAGAAATACGATGGATTACCCTTGTTCTCTCTAAGGAGGGGCTTTGTGTTGACCAAATAAGACAGTGCCCAAGACAGGGCTATGGGACAGAAGGCATGGTTACTTTGTCATCTCTCTCCGGTCCTCAAATCTGCTTTTTCTCCTATAAACACCCAGCCTAGACTGAGGATTTTCCCTGTGCTCTACCCACTCTTGTGTTCTACTTCTAAGCCATACTTTCTTTTGGAACAGAAAGACTGGCCCCAGCTACATATAAGCTTCTGGATTGATTCATTCATTCAGTATTTATTGTGGAGCTTGAGTTAGATATCCAAATGAAGATGTCCTGTAAGCAGCTGGATCTACCAGTTTGAGGCTCATTGGAAGAGTCAAGGCTAGCGATAAGAATATGGGAGTCCCTGGCGAAGAGATGGTGTTCAAAGTCATAAGACTAGATGTGATCTTCCACGGAGGAGGAAAAGCCAGCAAGACAGACCAGGAAGAAATGGTAACCGAGGGAGGGGGAAACCAGGCAAGGATGGTGTCACTGATGTCCGGAGAAGAGGATGAAAAGGGACATAGTGGTTATCTGTGCCAAATTCTGCTGAAAGGCTCAGTAAGAAAGGAGAGAGGTGCTGACCAGATTCTGCAGCATGGGGTCACACTGATGGCCTCAGCCAGAAGGGAGGAGACTTGGAGAAGAACAGGTTTGAGTGGCGTGGAATCAGAGCATATGGCCCCATAACCCTTAGGGGGGAGGCTGCAAGCCATGTGATTCCAGCCCCTGGCCACAGACGAAGGACACAAGAGTAGACTCTTTCCCAAGCTGAGCCAATGAGATCGTCTGCTCCTGGCCTGGGGACTCAAGATGCAGTGACTCTCGTTGATTGACCAGTGCCTCTGGGTCTGGAGTGTTTTTTTTTTTTTTTTTTTTTTTTTTGAGCCAAGTTTAAGTGGGCAGGGTTTTGCCAGTCTTCTTGCTTAAGGAAAGATCCTAGGCCCTTCAGCCCCATGCAGAGGAAGGTGCTCCATACTCTACCCCCTTCAGTGTGTCACAGCTGTTTGGGGAGCTTGTGCCATTACCACAGATGCATGTAGGATGGGGCTGAGCACTGTCTTAGGGCAGTACTGGCCGTGTGCAGACCACTACCAATGGGAGGTACCTGTTGGCTCGTGATGAGATTCCCTACCGGGCTTCCGGGTAGGCCTGTGAATGGTGACCCAGGACTCTGAGGGTGCTGATTTGGCAGTCTCTAGATAGTGAGCCTACTTCTATCTCGCCACCCTGGACCCTGACAATCTCTCTTTGTCATATCCCCATTGTCTCATCCATTTCCCAGACTGTGGAATAGCTAATCTCTGGGATCTGACGGTGTCTTCCCTCTCGTAATCATCAAGGCCTTCAATCGATGGATTATGGTGTCAGAGCTCTTCAGGATTTTGTCTTTTAGTTTCCATAATCTGGTTTCCAGAACCCAACAGTCTGTTCCCCTTCCTTTCAGATTAACAGCCCAATACTCCCAGAAATAATGGATGCCACTGACCAAATAAGATCAGGCCCAAGGAAAGTAAGTTGTTCAAGATGTTATCCCACTGCGTAAGGGAGACAAAAGAAGTGGCAAAAGCAACAGAGAGAGAAGTGGCTGTGTTTCCTCTGGCCAGCTAGGCTCCAGTTGTTGTCCCTTATTAGATCTGCCCCATTTACTGCCCTGACTCCTCATATCGAAGCCCCTTTTTGAGCCAGTTTGAGAGGATGTGACTTTTTTTCCCACCTGAGGCAGTGGAAAGGGTCCAGACAACCCATCTGGGAGCTCAATCAGGCTGCTGACCAGACAAATACTTTCCATGGGGGGTAGGGTGAAGCAAATGCTAGACGGACACAAATTATCCTCACTCTCAGAGATAAGTCAGACTTCACAGTCACTTCTGCCACCAAATGAGTGGAATTTCACTGAAATTTCAGTGAATAGGTCTTGAGTTCTTCCATCTTTCTGGTTTGTGTTTCTGTTTTGTACATAAATGTCAAGCCCTTAAAGCATGGGTCTAGGTCTAGTGATCAATGCCGCAGAAGATGCTCAAGAAATGTTCAGTAAGTAGATGTTTTTGTTTTGTTTTGTTTTGTTTTGTTTTTCTAGAGAGTGTCCTTTACTTCTGGTCCAGTCCCCGCAAAGATCATTCAGCATCTTATTGGTGACTAGGAGCCACCTCACTAACCCATGTGACGTGTCACTCTTGCTGGTGTTTGGTCTGAGACGTCCAGTCTCATGCTGTACCACAAACTGCCCTCCCATCCTGTCCTTCAAACCCTCTCTTTCTCCCCTCGCCTGCTCCCCATCGCCTCCAGTTGTTTTTTAAAAATCCCTTTATTTTGGAAAATTTCAAACATAAAATTCGACAGAATAGTGTAATGAATCTCAAAGTACCCATCTCCCAATTTCAATAGTTACTAGTATTTTCCCAATATTTCATCCATTCTCCACCAAGTTTTTTTTTCGGAAGCATTTTAAAACAGATACCATATGTATTTGTTTTCTGTTTTTGCTGTAGCAAATTACCAAAACCTAGTGACTTAAAACAACAGAAATCAATTACTTTTTAGGTGTCTGCAGAGCTGGACTCCTTCCTGGAAGCTCTAGGGGAGAATCCCTGTCCTTGTCTTTTCCAGCTTCAAGAGGTTGCCCACATTCTTTGGGGTCTGGCCTCCTTCCTCTACCACTTACGTGATTGGATTGGCTCACCCAAATAGTCCAGGCTACCCCTGCAGCTGAAGAGCCTAACTTAACCATGCCTGCAAGGTCCTTTTTGCCCGTAAGTAACATATTCGCAGGTTCCAGGGATGTAGAAATCTTTGGGGGTCATTATTTTGCCCGTCACACAGGGATATCATTCAATTTCACCCTAAATACCTCAACAAAGTAGGTTTAGAGGGAATCTACCTCAACATAATAAAGGCCATCTATGAAAAACCCACAACGAACATCATATTCAATGGGGGAAAATCAGAGCTTTCCCTCTAAGGTCAGGAAGAAGACACGAATGGCCACTCTTACCACTTTTATTCAATACAGTACTGGAAGGCCTAGCCATGCACTTAGACAACAAAAAGAAATAAAAAGCATCCAAATTGGTAAGGAAAAAGTAAAACTTTCACTATCTGTGGATGACATGATACTACATATAGGAAACCCTAAGGACTTCACCACCAAAAAAAAAAAAAAAAAAAAAAAAAAAAGGTACTAGAACTCAGTAAAGTCGCAGGATACAAAGTCAACATGTAGAAATTTGTTGCATTTCTATACACTAATAATGAAGCAGCAGAAAATCAATCCCATTTATAATTGCACCAAAATTAATAAGATACATAGGAATAAACCTAACTAAAGAGGTGAAAGACTTGCATTCTGAAGACTATAAAACATTTATGTAAGGGATTGAAGATAACACAAAAAAATGGAAAGACACTTCATGTTCATGGATTCAAAGGACAGATATTGTTAAAATGTCTACACTACCCAAGGCACTCTACAGATTAATGCAATCCCTATCAAAATGCTAACAAAAGTTTTCACATAACTAGAACAAACAATCCTAAAATGTATATGGAACCACAAAAGACCCCAAAGGGCCAAAGCCATCTTGAAAAAGAAAAGAAAACCTGGAGGCATCACAATTTCAGACTCCACGTTATATCACAAAGCTATAGTTATCAAGACAGTATGTACCTGTACAGAAATAGACATAGACCAATGGAATGAGATAGAAAGCCCAGAAATAAACCCATGATTATATGGTCAATTAACCTTTGACAAAGCAGGGAGGAATATCCAATGGGAAAAAGTCAGTCTCTTCAAGAAACGGTGTTAGGAAAACTGGCCAGCTACATGCAAAAGAATGAAACTGGACCACTTTTTTACACCATATACAAAATAAACTCAAAATGGATTAAATGCCTAAATGGGAGAACTGAAGCCATAAAAATCCTAGAAGAGAGCACAGGTAGTGTTATCTCTGCCATCGGCCATAGCAACTTCTTGCTAGCTATGTCTCCTGAGGCAAGGGAAAGAAAAGCAAAAATAGAGTATGGGGATTGCATCAAAATAAAAATCTGCACACTGAAGGAAATGATCTACAAAACTAAAAAGCAACCTACAGAATGGGAGAAGATATTTGCAAATGACATATCTGATAAAGTGTTAGTATCCAAAATATACAAAGAACTTATCAAACCGAACACTCCAAAAACAAATAATCTGATTAAAAAATGGGCAGAAGACATGAACAGATGCTTCACCGAAGAAGACACACAGATGACCAACGGACATGAAAAGATGCTTCACATCACTCATCATCAGGGAAATGCCAGTCAAAACCACAATGAGATATCACCTCACACCCGTCAGAAGGGCTAAAATCAAAAACACAAGAAACAAGCGCTGGCGAGGATGTGAAGAAAAAGGAACTCTTTTGCACTATTGGTGGGAATGCAAGCTGGTGCAGCCACTGTGGAAAGCAGTATGGAGGTTCCTCAAAAAGTTAAGCATAGAACTACCCTCTGAACACTACTGGATACCCCCAAAATACAAAAACACTAATTCAAAGGGATACATGCACCCTACGTTTACTGCAGCATTGTTTACCATTGCCAAATTATAGAAGCAGCCCAAGTGTCCACTGAAAGATGAATGGTTGAAGAAGATGTGGTGTATATATGCAATGGAGTATTGTTCTGCCTTAAAAAGAATGAAGTCTTGCCATTTGCAATGACGTGGATGGAGCTAGAGAGTACAATGCTAGGTGAAATAAGTCAGGCAGAGAAAGACAATTACTGTATGATTTCACTTGTGTGGAATTTAAGAAACAAAGCAATTAAGCAAAAGGAAGAAGAAGGAGGAGGAGAAGGAGGAAGACGTGAGAAGAGAGAGTGAGGTAGACAGAAACCAAGAAACAGACTTTTACCTATAGAGAACAAACTGATGGTTACCAGAAGGGAGGTGAGTGGAGGGATGGGGGAAATAGGTGATGGGGATTAAAGAGTGCAGCTGTGATGAGCCCTGGGAGATGTATGAAAGTGTTGAATCACTACACTGTACGCCTGAAACTAATATAGCTCTGTATGTTAACTCCACTGGAATTAAAATGTAAAATAATAATTTTACCCAGAATAATTTAGTGTGTATCTCTAACTATTACAGTATATCTCCCTGACATTATCATATCTTAAAAGTTTAAAATTAATTCTTTAATATCAGCAATATCCTGTCCCTACTCAAAGCTTTCTGATTTCGTCTTCCTGATTTGCTACATTTGCTTGTTCAAATCCAAGCATGTTTGTACGTTGCATTTGGTTGTTTTATTCCCCAAGTCTTATTCTTTAAAAATCTCCCATCCACCACCCCCTATCTTTTAAACGCCATTGATTTGGTGGAGAAATCTAGGTATTTGACCTGGAGGAGATCCCACATTTTTTATCTGGCTGATTGCTTCCTCATGGTATTGTTTGATCTCTTCCTCTGTCCCCTGGATTTCTTGCACACTGATAGAGCTACAGGCTTGGGTAGGATCAGATTCAAGTCTGTTTGGCGACCATTCATCGGCGTCCATCACACCATGAAACATAAAATGTTCAGCTCCCCCGCAGCCTGCAGGGGTGCTGAGATTGAAGTGCAAGTGGAGCCATCCTGACCCTTCCACTGTGAAACTCCCCATCAATCTTTTTACTCAATGATTTTGGCAACCTTTGATATTGCTGCTAGATACTTTATTTCATTAGGAGTTGCGAAACGGTGACTTTTATACTTCTATAATTCTTTCTTGCATTTATTATCTGGAATTGTTCTTCAAAGAAAAAGTTTTCCCTAACAACAATTTGGTTACTCCAAAATACTGTTCATACTGAGAGATGGGCCAAATGCTTGAGTCCTCACAATTTTTAAAAGCAATTTTTCAGAATAATGAGTTGGTCGCTCAGTAACCTACGAAATGGTAACATGTGAATTTTTCTTTTAGAATTGTTTTAAGCTTTTGTGTGTGTGTGCGTGTGTGTGTGTGTTTAAATCTTTTCGTCGTTTAAATTATCCTTAGGCCAACAGACACCTCTTCAAGTACACTCCCCTAAGTCTTATGTTCTATTGAGTAGATTCATTAAAATTAGTCTTTGATTGTTTTCTTGCTTTTTGGAACAAGATATCTAAGGCTCATCTTGTATATCTGGAATCAACCATTTCTTCACAAATCTTTGGTCCCTTTTGCTATGAAATCATATTTAGAGACCATGAAACTGGGAGCTTATTGCTACTAAGGCTTTTCAGTGGATAGAACTAGGAAATATATAATTTTTAAGGAAAAAACAAGAGAATTATGAGCTCATATTAATTTTCCAATGTGAACTAAAAATCACTAAGGCTACTAAACGGTGTTTAAGATTTCTTTCTGGTTCTCATTGTCCTGGAAATGTATCTTACTAGGAATATATCATCAAAATACTGAGTTTAAAAAATAACTTGTAGGAATTCTTTTCTCTGTGTGGCNTTCTCATTGTCCTGGAAATGTATCTTACTAGGAATATATCATCAAAATACTGAGTTTAAAAAATAACTTGTAGGAATTCTTTTCTCTGTGTGGCTGTATCAACCACATTTATGCAAAATTAAAATTATTTCTTTCAGTTTGAATAATTTTTAAATTTTAATTTATATGCTCAATCATATATCCCTATTGTAGTTATTACTGCTGGGAATGTACCTTGTTCATTGTTGTCACTTTATTTATTATCGATCTTTCCCCATTAGCAGTTAAGCTCCATAAGAGGAAGGTCCCTTTCTGTCCTGTTCATTGCTTATCCACAATACCAAGAATAATCCTTGACCTATAATGTACCTGCCCGGGATGCCCATGATGTGGCCATCGCTGATATATGAGAATACATCATTGCAATAGGGGCAAGTAGGCGTTATTATCCCCATGGACCGGATGAGGAGACCAAGTCTCCAGCAGGATAATCACCTTCACATGGAGTAGAGAGTGGAGACTTGAGTGAGGTTGGGCTGCCGGATAAGATCCTGGAATCGCAACAATTCGAGCTTTGAATTACTCCTGCTGCCAAGTTCAGAAATGGGGGCCCTAATTCCCTGTATTCTGGGAAAGGAAGCTATAGCAAAAGCCCTTTGGTAAATGCTGGAGGCAAGGCGGGCCTGGGGCACCCTGAGACCCAACTCCCACACCCTTAGGCCACAGTCGAAAACCTCCCCTGCCTTTGACATTGAACAAGAAAAAGAATTTCTCAGCAAACTGAGGGCGTCAGAGGGGANTTGGTAAATGCTGGAGGCAAGGCGGGCCTGGGGCACCCTGAGACCCAACTCCCACACCCTTAGGCCACAGTCAAAAACCTCCCCTGCCTTTGACATAGAACAAGAAAAAGAATTTCTCAGCAAACTGAGGGCGTCAGAGGGGAGGGGGTGGGGGAATGGGATGGACCGGTGATGGGTAGTAAGGAGGGCACGTGTTGCATGGTGCACTGGGTGTTATACGCAACTAGTGAAGCATTGAGCTTTACATCGGAAACCAGGGATGTCCTGTATGGTGACTAACATAATATAATAAAAAAACAGACACAAAAAAACCCCAAACAACAAAAAAAAGAATTTCTCCCAAAACAGGCTCTCTGCCGTGGAAGGAGCACTCATGTACAATCAGAGATTTATTTTAGAGATCTGGCTTTATCATGTATTGGCTTGGTGCCCCAGGCAAGCCACACAATCTCTGCAAACCTCAGTTTTCCCATTTGCAAAATGGGCTGACAGTCTGGGCTCTGGTCACTTCTCAGCGCTGTTGTGGGATGAGGAAGCACCGTGGTCTATAAAAGGCTCCCTAGATAGAAGGGGTATTATTGTCTCTCCCTTCCATTCTCTTCTCTGATGCTGTTTTAGCAGAAGTGTACTCCCCTATGCCAAAGGTTTTCAAAAAAATTTGGCCAGGAATGCACTCACCCCGGAGACAGGCAAAATACTTTGTGGAGGAAATCATCAGAGGAAAAACAAAAAAGAACTGAAAGACAGGGAGTGGATGGAACATTTGGCTTTCGGTGATCGCCCACTGTGGTAGGAAAAAGAAATCCTCCGAATGCATGAGAGAGCTAGAGATAATGCTGACGACAAGGAAGGTGCTGTCGTTAAGGGGACCCACTCGCTGGCTGCGCTCTTGGCACGGCCTCAGATGCTGCTGGGGAGGAATTCTCACCACCATTTCATGTGGATGAGAGACCGAAGCCCAAAGAAGTCAACGCCACGCCCCACAGCAAATAGTGGACTCGGGCCAGAACCAGAACTCAAAGCCCGGGAGGTTCTTCCTAGCTCATAGTGCCTCCACGTCCAGGAAAGTTCGGCACGCTGTGTTAGGTGGTGGGTGAGAGACTCCCACAGTTAACTGGAAATCAGCCCCGAGCCGAGCTCCACTCTGCTTGACCGAGGAAACACCGTAGAAGTTGCATCCTCCGTGTGCTGCTGTGTGGCCCTGGGCTTGGCACGTTGAGGGCTCAATGAATGAAAGAAGAAAGGCTGTTTCGGAGGGTCTTGGAGGATCCGCAGGAAGCCGGAGCGGTTGCCGTGTTTGCACACTTTCACAGCAGCCCTAGCAGCCAGGGCTGGGGCCAGTGGGGATGTTTGGCTTCATTTCCAGGGGGCCGGAGAGCAGTTCATGGTTTCAGAGGAAAGGGAAGAGGCCCAGAGCAAGTCACCTGGAGGCCACATAGATCCACCCTGGGAGGTGTGGTAATGCAGGTCACCCTCTTCCCTTCCCTTCTCCATGCCAGGGCAGGTGAAAACTCTAATGGGCCTCCTGGTTCCATCATGTCTGGTTTCATGAGAGCTGGACCCACAGGAGTGGGGAGACCCGTGCTACGTTCTGCTTCAGCACAAATTTAAGGCAAACTTATATCATAAGGCTTCTTCACCGTAACTGATGGAGACCCGAGATCTTGGCTGAGTGTTTCTAAGCCCCTCAGGAAAAGGTCTAGAACTTTGGCCGGGTCTTATGATTTAGTTGCCTTGTCGCCATCTGAATGTAGACAGATTGGCTGCGATTAGTTTTTTTTTTTTTAATAATTTTTTATTATGTTATGTTAGTCACCATACAGTATATCCCTAGTTTTTGATGTAATGTTCCATGATTCATTACTTGCATATAACACCCAGTGCACCACATAATACGTGCCCTCCTTACTACCCATCTCCAGCCTGTCCCAATCCCTCACCCCCCGCCCCCGAAGCCCTCAGTTTGTTTGCCAGAGTCCTATGGACTCTGNCATAATACGTGCCCTCCTTACTACCCATCGCCAGCCTGTCCCAATCCCTCACCCCCCGCCCCCGAAGCCCTCAGTTTGTTTGCCAGAGTCCTATGGACTCTGCGATTAGTTTTTAAACCTCGAGTTTTGCCTCCCTATCTGCTTGGAGCCCCAGTTTCTGTCTAGAATCACATGAGGATCTCCAATTCTCTCCTTGGTTCAATCTGTGTGTCCTCAAACCCCTCTGCATGTCAGATTCTCAGCTGTAAAAAAAGAAGGGTTTGATTTGCCATAAGGACTGAAGGAGAGAGAAACATTTGCGCGCGTGTGTGTATATTTCAGATAATGGTATGTGTAATATCGTAAGTACTTTTAGATGACTTTCTCTCCACTACAGAAAGTTCTGTCCCATTCTCTGATCTCCTTTCTCTTACCATCATCAGAACACAGATGACAGGCATCAGTCAAGACCTGGAAATTCTCGTTCAGAAATTCCACCTGGAAACCACGATAGGGAGAAATGTCTTCCTCCGGTTCCAGAGAAAGTGAAGAAGAATTATGCCTGCAAGTTGCTGGAGTTTAATTATTAAATAGAGTTATGTATTTATTACACATACACGTTTTTATTACTTTCATTTTGCCCTAGAGGGGAATAAATGACTTCATTCTCTTTCCATTCTTTTCCCGATTGGACTTTTGTGCATGTTGACTTCCCTTCCTNTTTATGTATTTATTACACATACACGTTTTTATTACTTTCATTTTGCCCTAGAGGGGAATAAATGACTTCATTCTCTTTCCATTCTTTTCCCGATTGGACTTTTGTGCATGTTGACTTCCCTTCCTGTTTACCTCTTCTAAAACATCTCTCAGGTGCTGCAACCTGGGAGCAGAAGGCACAACTTGCGGAGGGCTGCAGAGAGCGTATTTGTTCCATATCCTTATTCCTGCCTTGTCGAGTCCAAAGGCATGTTATTTCCACTGGGTGGGAGCCAATGCTGAGTTCCTCTCCGTTGTATCCAGCCTTGAACATTTCTCTGCGATTATGTTTCATCCAGGGATTAGCAGAATGCAGAGGGGAAAAAAACCTGAGAAGGTGTTTGGCACGGGGGCTTAGTGCTGTGTTAGCACAATCTGCGGGCATTCTCGGCTAATTGGAGAACAGCAACAAGCAGAAGGGGCTTGGGAGCTCCCAGGAATGTCTTGTCTTTGGTTACTGGAAATGGTTTATTTATTGAGTGTCAGGCTTTTTTGGTATGTTTTTGTTTGTTTGTTTTTTAGAACCCCCCCACACCCCCACCCCAAAGACACTGCGAATAAGCAAGCAACAGTTCTCACCCCCTCATTCTGCCGGCACAATCACTTCGCTATCCGGAAATCTGGGAGTGGTGAGTGAGAGGCTCAGAATTCTTCTTTCAGACCTGCCAAGTCTCATCATCCTTGAGCAAACCTTGAAGAGTCTTTTTTTCCTTTTATAAGGGGACACCCTTTCACTTAGCCATTCCAAGCAGAAGACAAAGCAATTCCCACAGACACTCCACCCATTCCGGGCTTGCAAGCGGAGTCGGGCAGGCGGGTAGCATCTGTGTGGGGTGAAGGGCAGTGTCCAGTGTGACCTAAAGTGCCTCGCACTCTCTTCTCTTCGTCCCAGACCTGGCCTCCTCTGTTGTGTCTCAAGCATATGGTCCCTCATGAAGAAGTCGGGAGAACAAACACGTGCCAGGGAGGAACAGGGGGGAGGCTGGCTTGAGGAAGGCTGTCTTCTCCGGGCCCAGAACCTGCTGTGCCCAAACCCTCAGAACCCTGACCTTCTACAATCCTTCTGTGGGACCAGGGGGAAGCAGCACTCCAGCAGGCACTGAGCTGCCACCAAGTTGCTACAGAACCAGGAGCCCCAGGGTCACGTTTCTTATTAAAACTCCAAGGCCAGTGGCTTCCAGCACACCCGAGGAGGGTGTGAGGTCATCAGCTGATCCCATAAAAACTGGATGAGGGCCAGGGTCCTGGGAAAGAAATCAACAACCCTTAGATGTCAAGAAGACGTCCAGAAAAGGGGGAGAAGGGATTCAGTGTGCAAGAGTACAGTATGTTTCCGGTATTATTTGGCTTGGGAGTTCCAACACTGGGCTAAGGGGATACAGAGACCAGGAAGATGGAGTCAGGCTTGATTTGGAACAATGAGCCTCACCTCCCAACCTCACCACATGGCCACACATTGCTCCCTCCCATGCAGGAAACTATTTTTATAAATGCATGCCACCAGGCCAAAGGGGGTCATCTGAGCGGAATATTGGAAATGGCTCTGAACCTACCATCGGAAAACCTGGAGTCCAGTCCTGTGCTTTCTAGCTCCTGGCAAGCAATTTAACCCTCGAGAGCCTCTAGTTTCCTTTATGTAATTTCCTATTATGTAGAAAAATACAACTGAAAGAGATTTAGCGTTATAAAGACATTCGGTCAGTCACCTACATTTAGAATTAAGAAAGTAAAAGCTATTAACAAAGCTTTGGTAGATTGACTGCAAAAATATCCACACTTTGTCACTCCTCCCTGCCCACACCCTTCGCAATGTCACTTTGCAGTTAAAAAAGTAGAACGTTTTTCCCGCCCCTTGAATCTGGGCAGGTCTTGTGATTTGTTTTGGCCAATAGAAAATGGCAGGGGGGACAGCGTCTGAGCCGAGGACTCAAGAGACCTGGTGCGCTTCCTCTCTCTCATGGGCTCCTGCCAATTATGACCAGCCCAGGGTTGGAGGGTGAGGCTATGGAGAAGAGGCCAGTAGTCTCAGCCATGGCCATCCTATACCAGATACAGTCACTTGACTCCAAGTGTCCAGCCGAGAAGAACACAGCTGCTCACCAGCCCACAGATGCACGATGAAGCCAGCAGAGACCAGACAACCCCTGGACTCATCAACAATAAGTGCTTTCCTGGGTTAAGCTGAGTTTGGGAGTGTTTGTTATGTGACAGCAGCTAACGGACACAGAGCTTGTAGATGACTTAGCCCAAAACTAATCAGTTAGAGCTGATCGTCAAGGCTGAGCTCGATATCTCAGTCAATGGCAGGGGCACATGCAACTGGTCACCGAGAAGAGCAATATGGCAGCCAGCCCTGAGGGGCTCTTCCCCAGGCCACACTCCTGGGCTGGAGGACGGAATGTCGTATCAAATGGTGTCTTGTTCAGATCTTAGGTGAGTTTGTAATATAAGAATAATATATTAGTGTGTGAGAGGCAGTCTCCAAAAGGAAAACCAATATTTGAGGTTTATAAAAACATTATTTTAACAAATGAATTCTTTCTGTGGAATCTGTTAAACTAATATACAGCATCATAAATATAATAGTTCCAAGACAAAATTCCCATTCTAGATTTATAGATTTACCAAATTAACCTGCCAAATTAATATCTTTCTTGCAAAGACAAAGAGACTTCCAAGGGTGGGTTCAAATGCCGTGTGTCGTCTCTAGCGTAGGCTTTGTTGAGAGGCATCTGGGACTGTAGGGGGCTGAAGGGCAGAAGAAAGGAATCCATTAAATGCGTGGTGCTGGTATTAGCATAACTAAAAGGAGGGTAGGGCACTAGAAGATGGGCACTAGTCCAAAACACTGTCCAAACAGGGCTGTGGGCTCGGGTATCTGTGCCCACGTCTGCGCTGCTGGGTGGGGCCTAGCAGGAGTCTCTCTGCAGAGGAAACAATCAGGAGGCTGGCTTGGGGGGACTTCTTCCACCAAGCTGAAGCTGGATCTCAGTCAGAGGGTGAAGGTGGGTGGAAACAAGAGTGTCCTGAGGGGTGGGGAGTGAGGAGTGATAGAATGGGTTCTTGTATCATCTCAGTGGACTAGAAAGGATCCCTGGAAGCCAATGCAAAAATGCAGAGTCCTCTAGCATTGGTGAGAATGGATGTCATGCTGGCTTGGGTGGGACTGGTTCAAGGACTAGACTAGTTCCTTTGGAAGCCTCTGGAAATCCTGGATGGCCGGTGGAGAGGATTTGAGCCATCACATCCTTCTGTGTGAATGGTGGACATCACTGGGTCATTGACGGCAGAGAGGCCTCTCCCAAAGGACTTGTGGGAGGAAGTGGAACACCAGTGGGTCCGTGCCCAAGAGTCAGAATCCTCTCCCCCAACAAAGATCCAGAGCACCAGGATGGGGGAAGAAGCAAAGCACCATGGATGTGGGGGGTGAAGCAGGCTCTGGGGCTGACGGCGGTGAGGGCCAGTGCCTCAAGTTTGAGGCCCGTCTTGGAAAGTGGAGACTGGACCTTATAGGGCCCGAGGCTTCTTTCTGCTCTAAGCTTCAGTGATCCCATGGTTTTATGGCAGATTTATGGAGAACCGCTAGGCCACCCCTTACATTCCATTTCCCCTAATGCCAGAACCAAACTGGTCTCGAATCTGAATGGAACATGGTTCTCTCTGCAGATCCTGGTTCTGCAGGCTTTAGGCTGAATGACCACGAAAATAGCTTTCTCCTGAAGCTAGGGGTGATCCTGGAACTTCGAAAGGTTCCAGACTTGCTGTCTGGGACAAAATAACTTCTTCCCCAGCACTTTTTCCCTAGAAGTAATGACGCCATTAATGCTGACTGCTGACACAGCCACATTGAAGCGGTGGAACTCTGCCCCCTCCGTATGCTGTGGCCTCATTCGTCCAGGATCAGTCCGGGGCTCTTCTGAGCATACACAGCAACTTGACACAAACCAGAGAAACGTGTCCTGTCAGGGCAGAAGAACGGCAAGAAGGGCCTCCTCCAGGTAGAGAAATGAGAAATGACGCTCTCTCTGAGGGGACCTCGCTCTTGGCTGACACAGCTTCTGTGCCGGGACACAAGGCTTGGCCAGCATGGGCTGGAAGCGAGTGCCCCCGTGTACCCCCTGGCCCGGTGCCCCAACCAGCCCACTTGCTGCCCAGAACCAAACAGCCCGACACCTTGTTCCGCTAGGTCCCGTGCCCCCTTGGGAGCAGACAGGTAGGATTCCAATGTTGGGTGGCAAGGAGGTCTGGAGAGAGTTGGGACGTGGGGTTGAGAACAGGAGGAAAGGCCTCCTTCAAAGACTCACATTCTCCCGTCCTGCCAGACTTCTTTGAACTTCTTGCCACTTGCTAATTAAGTGACCCAGGGGACTCAGGTGAGCTGGGGGGAACTCCTGCCTTGCCCCAACAGCTGCAACAAGGTGGTTATTTTCTCTCACACAAATGTGGGTAATGAACAGAAAAAGAGCCAGCGGGCAGATCAAGTTCCATAATACACACATGCAGACAGTGCACCCTTCCGTGCTGCAGGCCCGCAGAGATGACAAGCCAAGTGTGAGAGACATGTCCTGTGCGGGCACATACGTGGCCCTCGCAGAGGTGGGAGAAGGCACCGTTCCGCACAAACTGTACTCAAGGTCACTTTCATTTCCCGTCTGGTGCAGCTCTATTGCGTGCTGGCCAATGAGCGATTCTACAGTTTCTCGCTTCTTAGCACCAGTGACATCACCACTTAATAAGGGAGGGAATCACAGCCACATTTCAAAGAATCATTCAGTTTTCTCATTAAGATTCTATAGGATTTTTTTCCCCCCACAGCAACAGCCTTGCCAAAACAACGTTAAAAATAGACCTGGTAATACTTTTCACATTTGTAGGCAGTCATAAATGTTTAACAGTGTGTATGTCCAGCAGGTGCACGTAAGTTTAGAATTAGGCACTGAATTATGTAGGACATATATTTGCCAAAAGGATTAAGAAAAATGAAGCAAACAACAAACCTTGGGCTTGGTTTACCGAGGGGAAGCAAAACCTGTTAGCCAACCTCATTTTCTCGAAGGAAAGTGTTCAATACGTAGACTATTTTGGGGGTAAAATACATACGAATAAAGTTCAAAAGTAGTTAAATCTGGATATTTTGACTTAGTCAGCTCACAGGGTCAGTTCTCCAAATTCAAGGGCCAAATTCTGGCTCTCAAAGTAGAATTATTTCCGAGACAGACAGCACCCGAGCTTGTCCAGGCCTGCGCTGTTTAGGAAAGAACAGTTTGGGTTAAGCTAGAAGCGGTTAGGGTCAGAGCGTCCCCCCCCCCCAACTAAGAAAATGTACTCAGTTTGACAGCCTGAAATTTTAAGCAAGATAAGATAAGGCATACAGAAAATGAGACGCTACCTAAAAAGAGGTAATGAAGTAAAGTATAATTATAATGATTACAAAACCTAAGTACCTCGCATGAGTAACTTTATTTGGGGAGTGTCCAGAGTGAGCTCTAAATAAATCACTGGCTCCCAGAGAGACAGGGCTGCAGAACTGGCCCAGTTGGCCTCTAAGGAACCCTTTGGCAGTTGGACCGACTGGACATTTTGGAAGTGTCTCAAATGTGGCTTCATGCAATTGAGGATGGAGAGGCGGGTGTTTCCTGAGATCTCAGCTCTGCTCTGTTAGTAGTTAGAACTGATCAGTAGCTGATAAAGAATTGATGGCTTTATAAATATAGCTCTTACGCATAGCCATCGGAACTTCCTGACTAGTCTGGGCTACAACTTTTCCATCTCTAGAAGCACATCTACAAATGGAAGTTCTCTTGCTTTTTGGTCAATCACGTAGGTGAAGGTTAACCCTCTTCTTCCCCCGGGCCTGAAAAATTATTTTGACCAAAATGTTTAAGTCAGGGGTTTCATGTAGACGCAGCTTAAACGAGTCATTAAGAATTTTATTGGTTAAAGTAGGCATATTTTTTTCCTAGTAGACATAATGACATAACAGTAATAAAAATGTAATATTCAAGTAATTGCTGTAATGTAATTATAGTTTGGTCATAAAGTAAGATTAGGGGTCTGGGATGGCTGTTTTGTGGGTGTGTATTTTAACGTCTGAATGCAGTCTCCGAGGTGCCGGTCCCGTCCCCCTGGAACGCGAGTGCAGTCCATCACATAACCAGGTGGCTGGGAGCCCAGCTGAACCAGCATTATCTAAGCGGCCTGTTTACCCCGGCTGCCCTCTCTGGACCCCAGCATCCTGCCTGCAGCAGAGCCCTAACTATCACCTCGTAACTGAAAACAGTGTTCCTGGTCTCCCAGAGACCGCAAAAGGGGACATAAAGAGGGCCAGACTCCTCACTAGGGAAGCGACCCGAGGGAGGTCAGGTGTCATCCTGGAACAGGCCCCTCTCTGCCCCCACCGCCCTACAGCTCCCAGTCTCCCTCCGCTCCCTCCGATCTCAGGGCTCGGAGCTCTGCTCCTGTCTGTCTCCGCTGTGCTGCAGAATTAGCCTCTTCTGGCTTTTGGAGGGGAGAACGATGTCCAGATTGGGTTTAAACAAAAAGAGCTGAATTAGGCATTTACCCAAAGTATGTTTCATCAAAGGGTTTGTCATTATTGGACATATTCTTTGAACCGTTATAAATGAATTTCTGTGTTTCTTATTTAATGGCGTGGCCTGATGACAGAATTAAGGCAAAAGAAGCACTTAACCATTTGTGAACCAAAACAACAAAATATTTTCCCTTTTTTTTTTTTTTAAGACTTATTCATTTATTTTAGAAAGAGCACAAGAGCAGGGGAAGGGGCAAAGGGAGAGGGAGAGAGAGCATCCTCAAGCAGGCTCCGTGCCGAGCGGGGAACCTGACATGGGGCTTGCTCAGTCCCAGGATCCTGACATTAGGACCAGGGCGGAAATCAAGAGTTGGATGCCCCACTGACTGAGCCATCCAGGTGCCCCAATAAAAACAAATTTTAATTAACAATATCTGCAATGAGTAATTGAAAGGACATCAGTTTTTCCTTGTTACTAGCTTTCCTTTATAATTAATGAGTAATTTGTGAGGAGATAATTTGAGACTATGTAAATATCCATCCTTATCATTCTTTCTCCCCTGTTGATGCTCTTTTAATGCCATGATTCTATCTATATTTATTAGTTGGCATTCCACAGCAGAAAAAGAGCCTTTGCTTTCTCTCTTTTTTTTTTTTTTTTACTTATTTATATTGTATGGGCTCAAGGATATTTATCTTATTCTATGGGTGATAACCCCTTAGTATCATTATTTATTCGGACAATCAAATTGTCTCAGATCTGGCAAGTGAGAGCCTCTTCAAGCTCCCATTTCTGCCATGTTCCCATAGTTCAGGGGCAATCTCTCATTTTCTGTTGAATTAGGACGTTCCAGGCTCAGAGCTGTCCCATGCATCTTTCCCTGCTGTAATCCTGAATCCTCTATTTCCCCAATGAGGCTGAATGCCGGTGGAGAACATTTAGAAACTAAGAGCTGGGTACTAGATGAGAAAGAACATTGCTTTTTAAACATGTAAAATTTGTATCCAGTGTGGTTGGTCAAGAATGGGAGAACTTAGGGTGCGTAGAAAGAGCTGAGCGTGTGCCACAGCGGCAGGCTGCCTTTGGGCCCTGAAAGAGGTGGAAATCTAAGAGGAAACCAGCCCCTCGTCCCCAGTACCATAGACGCGTCACACACTATGTCAATTACAGTCTTGGCAAATGGGTAAGATACTTAGGCTTTTCTTCCTCTCAGCAAATATTGTTCCTTTAAGCCTCTGATACCTTTCGACGCCTACTGACCCGTGTGGGTCAGTCACACAGCGGCAATGTAGAATATTTTACAAACTGAACTTCTTGCCAGTATCTGTGACTTTAAATACCCATTGTCTCCGAATGCCCTCTTTTACACACGTCAATCACACGCCTACAAAAGCCGCCACGGACACAGGCGGCCGCATGCCGCGTGCTCGTGCCCCCCCTTCGCCCTAGTAAGCAGCATGTGGGGTCTCACTCTACATCTTGAGTCTGGTCTTGCTTTGCACAATGGTGACTGCTGAGCCGAGGCCTCGGGGCAGGTGGGACAGCCAGCTGTGCTGAACCAGAGGGCGGCAACGGTGGCCACAGCGGGCCGGAGGGACAAGATTTCCTCTCTAACTCCTTTACGTGAAGGGAAAACAAAGCTTGGGTCTCACTGATCCGGGAGGCGTGTTGGCTTTTACTTGGCACCTACGCCCTTACTGCTTGAGAAATGTTATTTTTTCCTTAAAAGGCTATCTCATTAATCTTGTGTTAAGAGTGGTCTAACCCTATTAGTTGGGTAGGCTGCTTCTGTTCCAATTAGCATATATTTCCATAAGTGTTGAGAGGAGAAGGGGATGGAAGAGGCAGAATTTCTAAACTATTGACCCGGAGGGACTTGTATGAAGGTGTGTTTGACATGAGGGTAATACAACCGAAAAAGCACTAGTAAATGGTAAATTATGGTTGGCTCTGCTGATTTATGCTAAGCAGAATAAACTATGATGGAAACATAAAATATTTCTAAGCTTACATTTTAGTCACTCAATACACGTAAAACTCAATTTTCTTCCTTAAAAAATAGATATTTCGAGCCATGAGACTTTCCAGAGGAAATCCACTTATTTGCTATCTTTGTGTTCACTCCCGTCACACGTTCCAAGCTTAAACGTTGAAAATGTTTTGATATTCTCAAGTGAAAGGTGCTGTGTGATGCCCCCATTTAAATATAAATCCTACTAGGATATTATCCCTACCATTACATTAAGTGACTTTCCTTTCCACCCACAGTTTGCAGGGGTAATGTCAGAGCAAGCGTTCGATAGCCAAAGTCATTGTTCAAGTATTGACAGGCCGGTTGCCTAACCAGAGAATGCAGAAGTCAACCAAGGGAGCTTATTTTGGGGATCGGGTTTGTCGCCATCTATGATACGTATAACCAGGAGGTAAACAGGAAGTGCTGAGTTGGCTGGGTTTACTCCTACAGGAACGGAGAGAAATAAAATCAGTGTTTACCAAATGGAAAAGCACAAAGTTGGTACAGAGAGCAATGCTATTTTCATGCTTCTAAAAAGGTATTACAAATAACACAAAGTTTCAAACCTATAATTAAAAACTATTTTAAAAAAGCTTTGATTAAGTTCCCTTCAAAAATAGACCTTTAAGCCTGAAGCCCATTTCTTAAAGGTCTGCCTTCCATCTATGCTGCTTTTCCCTAAAGCATACTGTAGAAACGCCCCTCTTAAATAACAGACTTCAACAGAAAAAGTACGTCTTAGAGTCATCTAGCAGAAGTTCAATGCTCCTTGGGCACCTGGGTGGCTCAGTTGGTTAAGCATTCGACTCTTGGCTTCTGCTCAGGTTGTGATCTCAGGGTTGTGAGATTGAGCCCCGCATCAGGCTCTGAGCTGCGGGTGGAGGCTGCTTGAGATTGTCTCTCCCTGTGTCTCTGCTTGGGCTCTCTTTGTCTCAAAATAAATGAAATCTTAAAAAAAAAAAAAGTTCAATGCTCCTGCTTAATTGGAGAATCCAAGGCCCCCAAATGAACCTAATTTCTCAAATCCCACATAGCAAGAGGTAGAGCCATTTAGAGGCAGGGAGAATTTAGGGTCCAGGCAAAAGTTATAGATCGACTGAATTTCTTAGTGCCAGACCTAAGGACACAAACCTTGTGGTAAAGGGGCTAAATGCATTGTTGGTGTCATTTTGGCCAGAAGCTGAAAGGCTGGTCCTATGGGTCCAAACTGAGGAGACACCCCCTCCCCCAACACCTTCAGAATCTCTGGACAAGACCCTTTCTTCTTCTGTGTCAACAGCCTCATCTGAAAACCGAGGTGATCTGCAGTTCTACTGCTGTGAATCTAAGAAAAGAAAAGGACTGAAAAAGGTGATGATCCAGGGAAATAAAGAATAAACGAATGGAAATGAAGATAGATTATTTTGGGCAAGAGTAATTCATAATATTTAAAAACCCAGTAGGGTTGTCTGAGGTCGGTTAAACTTTAATAACCCAGATTTCAGACCAACATCAACACTCAAACCAAGAATAGCCGAAGAAAAGAATGGGCAAAGTACAAGATTAGGCAATTCAAAAAAAGAACATCTAGACATGGCCAATAAACACAAGAAAAATGTTCAGCCTCAATGGTATTCACACACGCAAAAAAGAAAAAAACCCTGCAACGATCAGACTTTCCCCTTCTTTAAACTGGAAAAGGCTAAAAAGGGGAATGACACCCAGTGTTGGTGAAGGCGCAGAGAAGTGGATTGGCAAACACCACTAATGAGAATGCAAACTGGTAAAACTGAATAGAGGGCCATTTGGACATGTGTCAAGTTTTTAAAATGAACGCCCTTGATGCAGCAGGGCCAATTCTGGGAATTTACCTTAGAGGAAATTTCCACAATCAGTTTAGTGGATCGCAGATGGGCACAAATTCTTTGCTGTTCCTCTTAGCAAGAGGTAGTGTGTATTTCCCTTCCCCTTTCATCTGGACTGGCCTTGTGGCTAGCTTTGAGCACCAAATATAGCAGAAGTGGTGTCGTGGGACTTCTGAGGTTTTGCCTTAAGAGGTTTGGCAGTTTCTGCTTCATCTCTCTTAAATGCCAGTTGTCTTTTAAGTTCAACTACCCTGAAACTACCATGCTGTGAGGAAGCCAAAACTCGTCATGAGTGAAAGGAGAGATCCCTGAGGCTCAAAATCTCCAAATCTACCAGCAAAGCCCTTTTGATCCTTCTGGTCCAGCTCAGCTGCCCACTGCATGTGGCTCAGAAAAAGGCCAGATGATGTCAAGTGCAGTAGGACCACCTAGTGAAGACCTGCATGAACCCTTGGCCCCCCAAATCATGAGAAATAGTAAATCACTGTTGTTTTAAGCCACTGAGTTTTGGGGTGGTTTGTTGCACAAAGAGCACTGAAACAGAAATAGGAAGGGTCACTCCATCAGGCAAGGAATCATCCCAGCTGAAGTGATACTGATGAGAGCAACCGGAATAGAGACTGGCTAGTGGGAGAAGGAAGTCCTAAATACCAGCGATGACCACTGGATAGAGGGGACAGAAGGAAAGAGGTAACAGTTATGAGTGCTTCTTCCTTACGTTAGTATGAATACAGGGCCGGCTGGGTGGTGCAGTCAGTTGAGTGTCTAACTCTTGAGTTCAGCTCAGGTCACGATCTTGGGGTCATGAGATCGGGCCCTGCGTTGGGCTCATGCACTCACTGGGTGTGGAGCCTGTTTAAGATTCTCTCTCTACCGGGACACCTGGGTGGCCCAGTCAGTTACGTGTCTGCCTTCAGCTCAGGTCATGATCCTAGGATTCTTGGATCTAGTGCCGAATTGGACTCCTTGCTTGGTGGGGAGTCTGCTTCTCCCTCTGCCTGCCACTCCTCCTGCTTGTGCTCTCTCTCTCTCTGACTGATAGACAGATAAATAAATAAATAAATAAATAAATAAATAAAATCTTTAAGGAAAAAAAAGATTCTCTCCCCCAGCCTCTACCCCTTCCTGCCTCTTTCTAAATAAATAAATAAATAAATAAATAAATAAATAAATAAATAAATCCTTTGTATGAATATGGCATATTTGTTTAGGTATTAGAGACTTCTTTTTCTTTACCTTCACCCCCCCGCCTGCCTTCCCATTCCCCTGTTAGCTAACATAAGAGGTATTAATAGTGGCTAGCTATGGATCTTTGTATTTAAGTTACAAGATATCAAAGGGGAATTATAGTTTAGAGAAAAAGAACATCACTTTCAAATGAACAAATCTTTATATCCTGTTTTTTTAAAATAAAGTTTTATTTTAGAATAGTTTTACATTTATAGAAAAATTGGAAAGCTAATACAAAGTTCTCACACACGGGCACACCGCATTTGATTGCATTTTGCTTTATTGCGCTTTGCAGATATTGTGGATTTTACAAATTGCAGGTTTGTGGCAACTTTTCATTGAGCAAGTCTATCTGTGCTACTTTTCCAACAGCATTTGCTCACTTCATGTCTCCATGTCACATTTGGTAATTCTTGCAATATTTCAAACTTTTTGATTATTATTATATTGGATGGTGAACTGTGATCAGTGATCTTTGATGTTGCTATTCTAGTTGTTTTGGGACATCATGAACCCCATTCATATAAGATGGCAAACTTAATCCGTAAATGTGTGTGTTCTGATTATTCCACTGAGCAGTCAATTCCCCATCTCTCTCCTTTTCCTTGGGCCTTCCTATTCCCTGAGACACGGTGATACTGAAATTAGGCCAGTTAATAATCCTATGATGGCCTCAAAGTGTTCAAGTGAAAGGGAGGAGTTGCACGGTCAACTTTAAGTCAAAAGTTAGAAACAATTACACTTAGTGAGGAAGGCATGTTGAAAGCCCAGATTGGTGGAATGCTAGGCGTCTTGTGCCAACCAGTTAGCCAAGCTGTGAATGCAAAGGAAAAGTTCCTGAAGGAAATAAAGTGCTGCTCCGGTGAACACAAGCCTGGTAAAAAAGTGAGACAGCCGTATTGCTGAGATGGAGAAAGTTCGAGTGGTCTGGATAGAAGATCAAACCAGCCACAACATTCCCTTAAGCCAAAGCCTAATCCAGAGCAAGGCCCTGACTCTCTTCAATTCTGTGAAGGCTGAGAGAGGGGGAGGGAACTGCAGGAGAAAAGTCTGAAGCTAGCAGAGGTGGGTTCATGAACTCTAAGAAAAGAAGCTGTCTCCATAACATCAAAGTACAAGGGGAAGCAGCCAGTGCTGGTGGAGAAGATCTGTTCTCCAGAAGGTCTAGCTAAGATCATCCAAGATGGTGGCTACACTAAACAACAGATCTTTTGTGTAAGCAAAACTTCTATTGGAAGAAGATGTCATCTAGGACTTTCAAAGATAGAGAGGAGAAGTCAGTGCCTGTCTTCAAAGCTTCCAAGGACAGGCTAACTCTCTCGTTAGGAGCTAACGCAGCTGGTGACCTTAAGTTGGGGCCGATGCTCATTTACCATTCTGAAAATTCTAGGGCCCTTCAGAATTATGTTAAATCAACTCTGCCTGTATTCTATAAATGGAATAAAGCCTGGATGACAGCACATCTGTTTACAACATGGCTTACTGAATATTTTAAGCCCACTGCTGCAACCTACTTCTCAGAGAAAAAGATTCCTTTCAAAATAATACTGTTCATTGACAATGCACCCAAGAACTCTGATGGAGATGTACACGATCTGTGCTGTTCTCATGCCTGCTAACACAACATCCACTCTGGAGCCCATGGATCAAGGAGTAATTAAGACTTTCAAATCTTATTATTTAAGAAATATTTCATAAGGCTAGAGCTGCCATAGACGGTGATTGCTCTGACGGATCTGGGCAAAGTAAATGGCAACCATTCTCAAAAAGATTCACCCTTCTAGATGCCATTAAGAACATTCATGCTTCACGGTAAGAGGTCAAAATATCAATATTAACAGGAGTTTGGAAGAAGCTGATTGTAACCCTCATGGAGGACTTTGAGGGGATCAAGACTTGAGTGGAGGAAGTAACCGCAAATGTCGTGGAAACAGCAAGAGAACTAGAATCGGAAGTGGAGCCTGGAGATGGGACTGTGTTGCTGCGATCTCACGACCAAACTTGAATGGCTGAGGAGCAACTTCTTATGGATGAACAAAGAAGGTGGTTCCTTGAGATAGAATCTACTGGTGAAGATGCTGTGAAGACTGTTGAAATGACACAGAGGATTTAGAATATTCCATAAACTTAGTTGATAAAGCAGCGGTGGGTTTTGGAGGGACTGACTCCAATTTTGAAAGAAGTTCTGCTGTGGGGAAAATGCCATCAAACAGCATCGCCGGCTGCAGAGAAATCATTCGTAAAAGGAAGAGTCACTCGATGAGGCAAACTTCACCCCTTCATTGTCTTCTTTTAAGAAACTGTCACAGCCAACCCAGTCCTCAGCCACCCTGATCAGTCAGCGGCCATCAACATGGAGTGAAGAACCCCCACCAGCAAAAAGATAACTACCCGCTGACAGCTCAGATGATAAGTAGAATTTTTTAGTAATAAAGTATTTTTAAGTTAGTGTATGTATATTGCTTTTTAGAAATAATGTTATTGCACATTTAATAGACTAAAGAATAGTATACACATAACATTTATATGCACTGAGAAACCAAAAAATTCATTTGACTTGCTTAATTGTGGTAATTTACTTTAGTGTGGTGGTCTGGAACACAACCCATGGTATCTCTGAAGAATGCTGTACTCCACACTGAGTTTCTCCTATTACTAATATTTTACGTTGGTATGGTATATTTATCGCAATCAATGAACCAGTTTTGATAGATGACCATTCACCAAAGCCCATACTTCATTCAAATTTCTTTTGTTTTTACTTAATGTCCTTTTCTGTTTCAGAATGGCATCTAGGAGACCACATTATATATATGTCATGTCTTCTTAGATTCCTCTTAGCTATGATAGTTCCTCAGATTTTCCTTGTTTTTGATGGCCGTGACAGTTTTGAGGAGTACTGGTCAGGTATTTTGTAGAATGTCCATCAACTGAGATTTATTTGATGCTTTCCTCATAATTAGATTGAGATTCGGGTTTGGGGAGGAAGCCCACCAAGGTTAGCATGCAGCATGTTAGGTGGTAGCATTTTGCTACTGTTTTTATTTAGAGGATTTTAAAATATCATTAAAAGTGGTACATATGGGTGCCAAATTGACAAAGCTTAGACTGTGGTCACCAGTACTGTGTCAACTTGGTGAAACTGAAACTACTTTTTCAGAATCCCCTTCCCGCTACAGTTCTGAGTTAAGAGTTGGACAAAAAAGAAATTTATGCAAGATTTGGAATATGGAAGTGAAGCAGTTTTTAACCTTTGAAGTTCCTTGCGGTTAGAAGCAGTTACAGACAGATATAGAAGTGCTGACAGCTCTAGCACGTTCTCCCTTTCCTCCATTCTAGACGCAGCTCTTCTTCTTGACTGAAGACCCTGTTGACCAACAGTGGCTCCAAAGTTCCTACTAGACACTTGGTGGTGAATCCACAGAGGTGGTAGTTATACAGAAGCATGGCTTCCTCCAGACTTCCCATAAGCCATCACTTTGCAGCCACTTTTGGCAGGTGGTTGTGCTTTGCTTGCAAATTGAGGGGTTGGTGACTTTTCTCTGATCCTCCAACTTCCTTCCCAGGCTTTTACTTTCCCAGCTCCTTCCACAACTATGTCACATCTGATTCCTTTTTTTTTTTTTTAAAGATTTTATTTATTTATTCGACAGAGATAGAGACAGCCAGCGAGAGAGGGAACACAAGCATGGGGAGTGGGAGAGGAAGAAGCAGGCTCCCAGCGGAGGAGCCTGATGTGGGGCTCGATCCCATAATGCCAGGATCACACCCTGAGCCGAAGGCAGACGCTTAACCGCTGTGCCACCCAGGTGCCCCACATCTGATTCCTATAATAAAATCTTTATCCTATAACACACAGTACTTCTGACACTGTGATTGAACTCTGACGCATACATCAAGCTACGGGAGACTAATCCTTGACCTGAGAACAATTACAAAAGCTAGGAAAAAACAGAAAACAATTGTGTAACCGTCTTATATGCTGCCCTTACAAATTGCTACAAAGTTAGTGGTCTAAACAACACAAATGTATTCTCTTACAGTTCTCCAGGTCAGAAGTCTGGTATGGGCCTCATGGATTAAAATCAAGGTGTTGTTGGTTGGGCATCTGACTCTTGGTTTTGGCTCAGGTCGTGATCTCAGGGTTGTGGGATTGAGTCCTGCATTGTGTTTCATGCCCAGAGTGAAGTCCACTTAAGACTCTCTCTGCCCCTCCCCCTCCCCACCCTCTCTCCCTCTCTCACTAAAATAAGTAAATAAATCTTAAAAAAAATAAAGTCAAGGTGTTGGCAGACTGCGCTCTTTTCTGGAGGTTTTAGGACAGAACCAGTTTCCTGCTCATTCAGATTGACAGGAAAATTCAATTCTTTGGCTGTAGGACTGAGGTGCCAGTTTTCTACCTGGCTGTAAACAAAGAGGTGTTTCCCAGGCTACCAAATTCCTCGGCTCATGGCACCCTTACTCTACCTTCAAAGCCTGCGACATCAAGCCTTTGTCACGTTGCATCTTTCTTACCCACTTTTCTGCCTCCCACTTCTGGTTCTGTTTTTATTCATTTTTTGAAATATTTATTTTTTTATTTTAGAGAGAGACAGAGAGAGAGAGAGCATGAGTGGGAGGGGCACAGGGAGAGGGAGAGAAATCCCAAGCAGACTCTCTGCCCTACTCGGGGCTTGATCTCATGACCCTGAGAGCACAACCTGATCTGAAACCAAGCATGGACACTCAACCAACTACACCACCCAGGTGCCCCTCTCTTCTGTTTTGAAAAGCTCATGTGATTAGGTTGGGCCTACCTGGATAACCTATAATTTTCCTATGTTAAATTCTGTTGATTAGGAACCTTAATTTTATCTCCAAATTTAATTCCCTTTTGTTACGTAATACAACGCAGTCACAGGTTTCTGGAGGTTTGGGTCTGGATATCTTTGAGAGGCCACACTTTATTTGTGGTATCAGAAAAAGATCAAACTAGTCAGGATTTGAAAGGATGTGAAATTGAAGAAGAGGAAAATTCACTTTTTCCCCCCCTCAGGGAATTTGCCACTTAAATGTGAGAGGAAGAAAAGCCATGCAAGAAGCAGAGGTCTAGGGCCTGTGATAGTCTCACTGAGCCAGAGGTTGGAGCATGAGGCTGCCGATAGCCGAGGGACCGAGATCTGAGAGAGGAGGAAACTCAGAGAAGCAAACCTGTAATTCTGCATGCAGTTTCTCCTTGAAATATATGTTAGCCCCAAAGTTGTATGTGTGTAGGGTGAGAGCAGGAGCTAGGAGGCTAAGGAGGTGAGCAGAAATTTCATCCACTCTGTGGGTATTTGGAGCCAGAGGCTGGATTTCAGAGCTTACCAAGGTTGAAGGGGTCTGGTAAACAACACAAACCTTCAGCTGAGGCCCTAGAGATACTTTCCACGAATGGGGCAAAGCAGAAATAGATCAACCTTGATTTGACTACACCCCCTTCTGCCTATCAGAAATGAAATCCTTTCTGGAGGAAATCATCACCCAGAGCTTCTGTATTTTTTCAAATACAATGTCTGCCACTAATAAAACACTCCTAGTCATAGCAGGGTACAGAACCAAATGACTGAAAACCAAGGGGAAAAAAATCCAGACAACAGAAACAGATCCACAAGCAACCCACACACTGGTATAATGAGAATGGGATTTGAACTTTTCAAGAATCAAATGGTGATTATATAACTGAAAAATAAAAAAGAACTGAAGTTAAAAATTCAATATATAGGCTTATCATCTCCATGACTTATTTATTTTATAACCAGAAGTCTATACTTCTTAATCCCCTTAATCTATTTTACTCATTTCCCCACCCACTTTCCTTCTGGCAACCACCAGTTTGTTCCCTGTATTTAAGAGTCTTTGTTTGTTTACTAGAATTTCAGATGTGGCAAAAGAGAAGATTAATAAAGATAAAATGGGTCAATAAACATCCAGATTGAAGAAGAGATAAAAAGACACAGGAAATACAAAAAGACCATAGGAGACATATTACATATGGTGAAAAGTCCGACATACATGTAATTCAAGTCCTAGAACACAAGAAGAAATAATTGAAGAAAAGTAGCTGAGAATGTTAAAAAATTGATGAAAGATATTGAACTACAGATTTAAGAAATTATACAAACTCCAAAAAAGATACATACAAAGAAAACTACATGTAAGCATGTCACACTGCAAGGGCTGAAAAATAAAATAAAATCTCAAAAGTAGCTAGAGAAAAGTAGACACATTACTTTCACAGGGGGCAACAATAATGCTGGCACCAAAATGACATAAGCCAAAAGACAAAGGAAGTGTGATATGTACAGAAAATAATGTACATTCTACAATGGTAAAACTTTGGGAAAATCAAAATATCCAATAATAAGATAGAATTAATTAACAGTAAATCAGTCATAGTATGAAATAGTCAGCAGTAAAAAAAATGGCATAGGACAGCGTTTATAATAGGCTATGAAGAAGTAGGTACTGTATGAACTTTTTTGTGTGTGGGCATTTTGTGTGTGGGTATATTAAAATGTCAACAATGTTTAATCTCAATGTTAAAGGGCTGTGGATAATTCTAATTGTGTTCTTTATGCTTTCCTGAGTCTTTAAAGTTTTCGCTTATTCACAAAATGTACATATTTTCGGTAATCAAAGAGAATCATAAAGAACAAGTTAAAGAGTTACAACGGTAAAAATAAGTTAAAATCAAGCACATCAATAATTAAACGTAAATAGTCTAAACACCTCAATGAAAAGGCCAAGATTATATAACTGGGGGAAAAACCGAGACCTAATCATAGACTGTCAATGAGAAAGACACTTTCAATATAAAGGAACAGATAAGTTAAAAGTAAGAGGATGCTAAAATATATACCATATAAACACTAATAAAAAAAGTGAAGTAGATTCACAATATCAGACCTCGTAGACTTTGGAAGATGAAAAATTGCTAGGGGTAAAGAGAACATTCTATGATGCTAAAGGGAACAATTAATCAAGACATGTCATTCCAAACTGTATATGCAACTAGGAACAGAACTTCAACATATACTGAACAAAAACTAATAAGACTTAAAAGAGAAATAGACAAAGCCACAATTTTAGTTGGCAATCTCAACATTCCTCTCTCAGTAATTGATTTTTTTTAAAAGTAAAAAGCCAGAGAAACTGAACATTATCAACTTGACCTGACATTTATAAAACCCTATACCCAACAACAGCAGAACGCGTGTTTCCAAGTGCACATGTACATACTCTGGGCCATAAACGCAAAACTAAGAGAACTGTAATCATATAAAGTATGTTGTTCTTCATTATAAAATTCAACTAAAATTTAATAACAGGAAGATACCTGAGATATTCCCAAATATTTGGAAATTAATGAACACATTTCTAAATAAGCCACAGGTCAAAGGCAAAATCAGAAAGGAAATTAGGAAATATTCTGAGTTGGATGAAAATGAAAACAAAACACATCAAAGCTTTTGAGATATAGCTAAAGCAGTGCTTAGAGGGAAGCAGATAGCATCAAAATGCTTACAGAAAAGAAAGATCTCAAATGAAAAAAAAAAAGAAGAGTGAATTAAATTCAAAGCAGGAGAAGGAAGAAAATGATGAAGATAAAAGCAAACTGACACTGAAAACAGGAAAAAAAAAAGAGGAAAAATCAATGAAACCAAAGGCTGATTTTTTGAAAAATAAGTACAATTGATAACTCTATTCAGACTGGTGGAGGAAAAAAAGGAAGGAGAAACAAATTGCCAATATCAGGAATTAAAAAGAAGCATCACCACAGATTCTATACATATGTAAAGAATAATAAGGGAATTTCATAAATAACTTTCTGCCAATAAATTTGTTAAGTTACTTGAAAGACAAGTAACCTTGAAAGACATAAACAACCAAATTTTCTCAAAAAGAGATAACCCCAGTAGCTTTACATCTAAGGTTACTCATAGAAAGAAACACAAAGAAAACTTCAGTTCCCAATAACCTCAATGATAAGTTCCTCTGAACTTAAAAAAAAAAGGAAAGAAAAAGAAAAAAAAAACCCCAAATCTACAGAAACTCTTCCAGAAAATAAAAAAGGAAAGTAATTCCCTATTCATTTTATAAGGACAGCATCATCTAACAACCAGAAAACAGACATTACAAGAAAATTCCAGATCAATATCTTTCATGAAAAACGATGCAAAAAATACTTAACAAAATACTATGAAATCAAGTCCAGCAAGATACGAGATTAATACATCATGACCAAGTGGCATCCATCCTAGTAAAGAAACATTTAAAAATCAATCCATGTATGTACCATCATAAGAAGAAAAACTATAAGATCTCCAAGGATGAAAAAAATAATAAAAAATTCAACATCCATCCATTATTCTCAGCAAACTAGGAATAGAAAGAAGTTTCCCTCAATGTGACAAAGAACATCTAATAAAATCTTACAGATGTTTTAATGGTGAAAGACTGAATACCCATAAAATCAGGAAAAAGGAAAGGAAACTGCCAAAGTTTTTCCTAAAGAGGTTAACATCATATTTGACAGTGAAAAACTGAATGTTTCCCCCATAAAATAAGGAAAAAGGCAAGGATGTCTATTTTCACACTTGTACACAACACTGTACTGGAGATCCTAGTCACTGCAGTAAGACAAGAAGAAGAAATAAAAAACATACAGATTAGAAAGAAATAAGACTTTTTATTTGTAAATAACATGATTATCTATGTAGAAAATTCCAAGGAATGTATAACACAAAACAACAACCTATTATAGCTAATAAGTGAGGTCAACAATATTGCAGGATAAAAAATTCATATATAAAAATAGATTTTATTGCTTTATATTAGCAATGAACCAGAAATTAAAATTTTAAAAAAATCTTAGCACATCAAACATGAAAATCCACAGATAAATCTAACAAAATATGTACTAGATTTATATTCTGAAAATTATAAAACACTGATGAGGGAAACTAGGAAAGACCTAAGTCAATGAAGGGCTATACCATATTCGATAATTAGAAGGCTTAACACCGCGTCAATTTTCCCCAAACTGAGTTATAGATTCAAAGCAGTTTCAATCAAAATCTCAGCACATGAGGGGCACTTACGTGACTCAGTCGGTTGAGCATCTGACTCTTGATTTTGGCTCATGATCTCAGAGATCAAGTCCTGTGTAGGGCTCATGAGCTGGGCATGGAGCCTGCTTAAGATTCTTTCTTTCCCTCTCTCTTTGTCCCTCTGCCTCTTAAAAAAAATCCCAGCACGTTTTGTAGAAATTTGAAAATTTGAAATTTGCAAAGCAAAGAACCTAGAATTTTAAAAAAAAAGGCTTGAAAAAGAAAAAGCTGACGGATTCATAAGACCTGATTTCATGACTTAGTGATCAAGACAGTCAAGTACCAGCTTAAGAATAAGCATACAGATCAATGGAACAAAAGAGAATCCAAAATATAAACCCATGTATATATGGTTTTAGATAAATATGTGAAGATAAATCAATAAAGAAAGGATAAATTGTCTTAACAAATAGTGTTGGAACAATCAGACATCCATATGCAGCAAGAAAAAAAAAAGAACTTCAACCCTCGCTTTCCATCATATACAAAAATAAACTCAAAATGAATTGAAGACTTAAGTGTAAAAGTTAAAATTTAAAATATGAAGAAAACATAAGAGAAAACCTTTGTATGCTTGGGTTAGATTAAGATTAGATAAGACAAAAAGTATGAGCCATAAAAGAATAAAAACTAAAAATTGGATTTCTTCAAAATTAAAAACTTCAGCTCTTCCAAATATACTTTAAGAAAAGTCAAGCCCCAGACTCAGACAAAATATGTGGAAAACACATTTCTGTATAAAGGCTATAAAAGGAACTCTTATATTTTAATAAGAGAAAACAACCAATTTTTTTAAATGGACAAAAGATTTGAACACTTCAATAGAGAAAAGCTACAGATGCCAAATGAACACGTGAAAAAATGCTTAATATCATTAGTCATTAGAGAAAAGCAAAGTAAAAGCACAGTGAAATACTATTACCTACCGATCAGAATGGCTACAATTAACACAAAACAAACAAACAGAATGAATCATATCAAATGCTGGCAAAGTTATGGAGCAACTAGAAACCTCACACTTCTGGTAGGAGGGCCCTTTGGTTCAGCTGCTTTGGAAAACACTTTCTTAGAAAATTAAATATTTACTTACCATATGACCCAGTAATCCCACTCCTGGGTATTTACCCAATATAAGTGAACATGTGAATCCACAAAAAGCTCTGTCCATCCATGTTCAAAGCAGATTTATTTTTAATAGACGGAAATTGGAAACAATCAAAATGTCCACTCAGTTACATAGATAAGCAAATCGTGGTGTGTCTATACAATGGAGTATTACCGAGCAATAAAAGAAAGTGAACTAGTAATTGATACACACGACAACACGGGTGAATCTCAAAAGCATTAGGCTCAATGAACGAAGTCAGACACGAAAAACCCTTAAATCCAAACTCGTTTAGAATTATTTCATTTTACTTGCTATTCTGGAAAAGTTAAAAAAAAAAAAAAGAATCAGATCAGCGGTTGCCAGGAGTGATGGGTGGGGATCGATTACAAAGGAACATGAGAAAACTTTTTGGCATTAATGCATCTTGATTGTGGTGGTGGTTACATGACTGTGTTTATTTGTCAAAAGTCATTGAATTGTACTGTGTATCTAAAAGGGGTTGTTGCTGTATGTAAACGATACTGCATTCAACTAATTTTTTTAAAAGAAATATATTCTATGGGTCCTGTCTAAAAAAACTACTGCCCTCTATGAGATAATAAATAAATACACCAAAAACATTAGCTAATCTGGAGTTGTGGGAAAAAGAAAATTTGAATAAGTAGTGATATAAATATATGAAAAATTTTACAAGGCATTAAATGAAAACCTGACTACGTCATAACTCAACTCTTGCTTGTGGTGGCCAAACTTCTTGTTCTGTTGAAACAGAACAGGATTTGGAAGTCCTAAAATATAAAAACTTTTTAAAGTTGTGCTGAGGAACACAGCTGAGGAGGTTCGGAGGACTTTGACAAGTCACGGGGAAGGAGGGGAGTAAAGGACAAGCCAGGCCAGTAGTGAGAAGGAACAGGGCAAGGCTGGAGTGCAATCACGTGGGTATGGCGTCGCAAGACTTTGCAGAACTGAAGACTGATCAATGGTTCAAACACCTAGTAAAGCACTGACTGACATGTACTAGGGGTGGGGGGGCCTGGTCTAAGGGCTGGGGCTACAGCAGCGGACACTCTGTGCTCCAGAGGGAGGAGGGAATGAACAAAACATGTGAGTATATGAAATGGCAGGCAGGTGTTGGGGTGACAAAAGAAGGAAGGGGGGTTTGGGGTGCTAGGGCAGAAGTTGGGGTTTCAGTATCTGGAAGGGTGGGCAGAGAAGGCCTTATTGGGAAAGTGATATCTGAAAAAAGACCTGGAGAAGGGGAGGGAGCTGCGAGGAGAGCTCTAAAAGTGGGTGCTTTCCAACCCTGAGCGCTCGTGGCTGACTCGGCTCATATCCACCTACTTTGCTGAGATCTGTTTCGCTTCCACAATAAGGATATAAAAAGATACCATTTAATGCAATCACTGGTTACGATAGTTTATAAAAGTGATTTATGGAATACGCATAATCTGCATTTCACCTGAACAGGAAACATGTGAAATCCAACTGAAAGAAAACTGCACGCCTCAATTTCTTTTTAAGCGCTACTACCCCTCTTTGAGACCTGTCCCTCTTTTAACATTCATTATACACGATTCTGGAAAAGCTGAATGGCACAGTTTAGTATTAATAAATTTTTGAGTATTATTAGCTGGGAAAAGGGTTGGGAAAAACCAGGAGGAAATAGCCTATCCATATGAAAACAATAATCACATAGTATTTATTGTCTGGGATTGAAACGTTTCAAATACGCAAAGCAATAAAATGTCAGGAAAAGCAAAACTTCCTAATGTTAAAAAGATCATAAATTTTCCCCAAAATAAGACATATTAAAAAAAAAAGTTCAGGTGATACTTTATGTCACAGGAAAAATATACACTTAAATCTAAGTTGCAGAAGATCAAGATCTTCAGAGGCACAATCTATTCACCACAGAGGGACGGAAGAGCTTGGCGAGAGCCACTATGAGAGCACAGAAAGCAACAGCTATCTTTTCTTTCTTTTTTTTGAGCTTGAGAATCACTTTTTAACACAAAGAAATTCACGGACCCACGCATTCTGTAACTTGTACTTTTGTTAACTCTTGAATGAAAAATCATATGTAATGTCAAAAAGCAACCAGGATTTCAGGATCACCTTTAAAAGAATTGAATTTTATAAATCACATGGGCATATATATATACAGTTAAAACAGAGTGGCACCTACATGGGCAAAACATGTTTATTTAATGGCCTCCGGAGCCCCTTTCAAGAATTCTGCTTTCGCACAGTTCCCTGACTCACTGTTTGGGAATTATAGACTCCATGTTGATTGCTTGGCTTTCAAGAGGGCTATTTTTTTTTACATGATTGCATGCATGCATGAATGAATGAATGAATGAATGAATGAATGAATAACAGAGACAAAGAAGCCAGACATTTTAGTTGTAAGCTACTCTTGGGTGATGAACTGTTGCTTCCAGTTCACAAAATCTCCGTATTTTCGAGCTAAATAGATCTTCATATTTGCTTTATGTTCAGTGGACATGTTACTGCTGTTACCTTTAGGGAACTCTTTTTTTTTTTTTTAAGATTTTATTTATTTATTTGACAGAGATAGAGACAGCCAGCGAGTCTGGATTTAAGCGAGAGAGGGAGCACAAGCAGGGGGAGTGAGAGAGGAAGAAGCAGGCTCCCAGTGGAAGAGCCTGACGTGGGGCTCGATCCCAGAACGCCGGGATCACGCCCTGAGCGGAAGGCAGACGCCTAATGACTGCACCACCCAGGCGCCCTCCTTTAGGGAACTCTTATCCTAAAATGGCTCACTGTCTTTAAATAAACCAGTAGGAGAACTGGCACGTTTTCAAAGATGGTACCGTATATAAAAATAACAAGTATGTCTCTCATTCTTTTTCAGGTTTGTACGGATGCGGGTGGGACACGAATGTTCTTAGGTTCAATAGTACCACTGCGAGCGAGGCGACCGGGCTTTCTGAGGTCGCCAACCCCTTTGTTACAGTGACCTACTCATAAAGGCTACAAGGAACCAGAGTGCTCTGGTTTCCCCGAGACACTGCATTTGTCTTTAAGAAAAAGGCTGTGATCATCTACAGTTCATGGGATTTGCAGCCAAACAAGCATCAATAAAAGATTAAACAGATTTAACCAACCAACCAAAAAAAAAATTCTGTGCTTATGTTTAAATGAATAATTTCTTTTCCACCAACCAACCAACACATGTTTATTGAATACCTAATACGTGCATGTGGTGATTACAAGGGGGTGTACATTCAAGACTTGCCCTCAAGAAATTCTTAATCCGGTGCAGGCTACAAGGCACACAGAGAGACAATTAGCGGCACAAAATAGGAAGTATAAAGAATAAGAGGGGCATAATGAGCTCAGAGGAAGCAGAAGGTAGCGTGCACTGAGGCAACCTTTACAGGAAAGAACCAGGGAAGGAGGCCACCATGAAAACCGAGGAACGGAGAGGCAAATTTATTTTTCACGCTGGGAACAGAAACACAGGACGTCCTACATATTGTAGGGGAAAGACACCCTGGTGACCTTGCGGTCTCCACACAGGCCATGAAGGCAAGTTTCCATCTCAGTCTGTATCACCCCAGGGATGTGGCAAGATGGCCTCCACAAGACAGTTGCTCATCCGCCTCTCTGGTTGTGACGAGGCATGGGACTTTCCACCTCAACCTCCTTTCAGGTATGCGTGCAAGCTGAGGAACTGCCTGCCTGTTCTTTAGGGTTGGCGCATCTGTGGTAGAGTACCCCCCCCNGTCCCCCCCCCCCCCCCCGAACACAGGACGTTGACGCCATGCTGATCTCGCTTATGTCGCCGCATAGCGAACAAACGGCCCGAGTCCCTCTGGGCACACTGGCTCTTCCAGGTCAGCTCTATGGAAGTGTGGCAAGCCGGCCCACCAGCGGCACACTCACTGCTGCTCAGGGACAGCTTGGCTAAGTGACAAGAAGTGGCCAATGCACAGGCAGGTGAACTAACTTCTCGTAAGTAAAGTGGTTGGAAGAAGTCAGTCAATGCCATTCAGAAAACAACCCTCAAGTATGCTGGGCCATCGGCTGGTGCGCTGCTAGTTGGGAGTCCTAAGGGACCTAAGTCATTAAGTGACTTGAGCTGAGGCAAAGCAGACCTAGGGTTGGCTGATTAATGATTAGGGAGGAAAATCATCATTTCTGATTCCCATCATGCTCAGCAATTTTCTTTCCACTTTCCTCTCTATCCCTGCCCACCATTCCCCCCAAGCACATGCACAGAAATCCCGGGCCAGGAGAAAAAATGCCTATGCCGTCATTAACGAGCAAACCCCTAAAAAAGGGCATTTGTATCAAGTTTCAAGGGATTGTCCTAGGTATCTCTCTTTCTGCCACTGCAAACACATGTAAAGAAGACGGGGATTATTTTATAACAGGATGTACATACCTTGTATGAAAGCACAAAACAGTAGCATAAGTAATTAGAGCCTTCTGGAGAAACGTGGTCTTCATAAAGGAGAGGCTTTGTAAACATGGATCTGGGATCTTTGAGGACGTTTTTCTCATAATTTGTATAGGGATTCTGAGTGTATGCATTGATCATACGTATTTATCTTAAGGTTTAAGACATTAGAGAAGACTTGGCATCATTCAATATAACTGTAGTCTATTACACATGATATGATATTCCATTATGTACCTAATACCTGGCCCTAGAGAAGGAATGTTCAGTTAAAATGAAATTTTCTTGTAATGACGTTTTTTGGTACTGAGAAGTGCTTCTAGGTTCAGAAAAGCAATTCTCTTTAATTCATTATTAGAAACCTATCCTCGAGCATACTCCATGGAACAGTAGTGAAGGGCGTGGGCTTTGGGGTCAAAATGCTGGGTACAAACGCCAGCTCCATCGGCTTCCTCTCTACTACCTATGGGCAACAGGGGGAGTAACAGCGCGCATCCCACAGAGGGGCTGTACCTAACGGGACAACTTGCACAAAGCGTTTGCTACACAGGATGGCACGTGGACAGCTGGAATTATGATGTCAAACTTATTCTTAAACCGCTGGTACAATATAGCCTCATTTTTGATAGCAAGCAAAGTGTTACCTGGTTTAAGTAAAATTAAATAAGCAAGCATCTTGACTCTTGATTTTTCCCAGTATTTTTTTTTTCTATGTTTTCCTTTGAAATAAACAGGAACAGTGAATACGGGGTGGTGGTGAGCAGAAGGAGAGGAATGAATATAAGGCTCTCTACGGAATTATAGTGGTTTCCAACAATGAAATATTGTATGTAGGCTTTTGGTGACTTTCTAGGAATTGATTGTTTTAAAATATGCTTCAATTGCCAAAGCTCCCATGACTTATGATGGCTTGCATATCTGATATTTTGTTCCAGAAAACAAATGCAAGCCTCTTTCCTTGTGTTGGATTTTTTTTTTTTTTACATGCTACAGTATCACTCCCAACACTGGAGACTTACTTTAAGAGATATGACTTTTTTAATATTTGAGTTTTTAAAGGCATCTGGCCCTTATTTGACCATCACATTCATATCCAATTCCTGCAGGCATGGTTTTGTTGTTTAAGTTTGGCTTGATGCCCTCTGCAGAAAGCCTCTGCTTTAATGAACACAGCTCCACGAAAACTGCTAGAGTCCCCTGCCTACCTCCACCCCCCTTCCCTTTACTAGAAGAGCACAGAAAGTTTCATCTTGGATTTCAAATAAGGAGATAAAAATAAGAAAAAGACACTGCTGGAGAATCAGCTTTCTGTGGGAGCCACTGCCGTGACATATTCATTCAAACTCGATGCCCTCCTATTATTTGCAGAAGTGTTTATGTACTATGAAATGTTCAGCCAGAGCATACCGGAAACCGTAAAATATTTTATGAGATGTATACACGGTTGAAGGTAGAATTTTAAATGCAACCTGGGAAGGTTCTATCGAAATTCCAGGAGGGCAGAGGAGGGAATACTTTCTCTGTAGTGATTCAGTTTTACACAAGGGGTTATATGAACTGGAAAGAAATACCTGATTTGGGAACTATATAAAATTTTTTCACAAAATTAAACTTTATAATTTCTAGACAAGTAAACTTGTTTTCTGTCAGACCAAGAATCGCCACTTATGTTTATTCATCTTCTACGTGGTAAAAGCATTAAATGTGGATTGTTTAGTATTTATAGAAACAAGGGACAAACATTAATAAATGAAGAATTTTCCCCAGGTACAGGAATTATATACACCATTTAGAAAATATTTGTGCTTCTGATGGTTTTTAAATAAAAACTCTTGGTTCTAAAATTGGAACATTATTTTTGAATCTTAACTATTGCAATATGTGAAAGCATGTTCGGAACGTTACATTCCAAATTTAGGTGAAGGGAGAAATATTTCTATTTCCTTTACCCTCAAATCTATGAGGCCGTGTCAATTTCCCATAAGAGAGGCTATTTTTACTGATTTGTTGGTTTTATTTATGTTTTTCAGATTCGATCTCCAAAACACAAGACTACAAAAATACAGATTGTTTTGTGTATTCATATTGGACTTAGAAATGAGACTGATGTGCTTGTTTTGTTTTTGACAGACTCTACCACATGGAGTCATTGTGAAGATCAACGAAATCCCAGAGGTCAGGCTCCTGACACAGACTCGGTGCTCAGAGTATGTTAGTTGCCCTTCCCCTGCTTGCAGACCTCTTTTTAAAAAAACTGATGTATAACTGACTTATAATACAGATCATTTAATTACACCATGGTCCCTTTGAAGAAGATTTTAATGTAATACTTATGCTCTAGACTGTGACCAAATTAGTGCCATTTAAAAAATAAATGTAGGTTACTGTCTAGGATAAACATGCCATAAAATCCCAAATGTGTCTTGGTAGTGTCTTACGCAAATCCAGTATGGTGGAGCGAAACGGTAGCCTGAGCATGAGGGGCCATGGATCTCGTCTCTGGTCTGTCACTGCCATTACTGAGTGACCTTGGGAAAGTTAACTTCCCTCTCCAGGCTACATACTTTCATTGGGAAAATGAATGATTGTTTACAATGATCTCTAAGACCATCTCTGCTCTAACATTTTATGACTTTACACCTAACATTTTAATCTTGAGAGAGCAATTTACTCAAGTCACAGCTTTTGAGATTTTCCTTCTATAAATTTTTTCTATACCTGCTGCTTAAGACAATTTTATTTCGCTTCAAATTCAGTGTTGTTGAAAGAGTCAGAGAAAGAAGCTAAGTGTAGAAAAGAAAAAAAAAAGAATTAAAAATACTAATACTAGGCAATTATGGGGACATCTAGGCTGGTTTGGGACAGACATAAATGACCTTGTTTTATTCTAAATTCAGCTCACTGGCTTATGATGAAAAGTGAAAGGTTATTATATGGACTTACTGGGCAAAACCAGATTTTATAAATAATTACCTGTCAGACTGTTCAAGATAGACAAACATACGCCAGACCAACAAAAACACAGACCTGTCATATTTCTGAGAGAAATGTACGCTGAGTCTTCCTTCTCTGGGACTATAAGGAGATCAGGTAGAATAAAATGAAGGGCAAAAACCTAAACCCTGTATTTTTTGCCTTGTGCATACTTTAAAATGTATAATGTGGGAGAGAAGGAATTTTGATGTGAAAAATTAGCCCCTGAAAATTTTATACATCTATAAGCCTGGCAGATCGAAACCAAATACAATAAATGCTGTCGTTTTAAAAGTTAGGATGTTTACTGCAAGCTTATAATTTTCCATGATTAGGGATGCCAAGAAAAATAAGAATGATGATAAAAAGAAAAGTTTAATCATACATTTCAACAAGCACAGATGGAACATCAAAACCCCTTGGCAATTTTTTGATATTATATATCTGTGTTTTTTTTGTTCTTGACATGAAGATTTTTCCAGAAGGACTAACGCAGAACAGGTAAATGATAGTTAACAAATGTGAATAATATGGCACAATCATATTAACGGAGCCTCACGATGATTTGGTCACAGGAGGAAAATCTTTCATGCTTGTTATTTCTGTTTTTATTAATGCTTTACAAAGGCTCTTTTGGTGTGTGCAAAAACCATGATAAAAATAAAAGTGCACAGAAGTCCTACCGAATTAAAGAAATAACTTCCTTTTTTGTAATTCAAGTTGAATCAGGAACTGTACAATTACATCTATTACATTTTGATTTGTTCTCAAAAGTTCGAGTTCCTCATTTAATGGAGAAAGTCTAGATGCCAGAAGGGTAGCTCAGCTGCTTCCAGCAAGAAATCACCCAGTCCACAATTCCAGTGGAGCTGTGGGAGTGCTTTGAAGGGAGAGAGCAAATCACTCAACTCCCCTTCGAATGGCTGTGTGTGTGTGTGTGTGTGTGTGTGTGTGTGTGTGTGTGTGAGGGACTGGAGGGAGAGGGGACACAGGGACACGAAGATAGGGGAAAAGGGCCTGTATGAGGGAGAACACACAGGACAGGCCGATCCGCAGGAAGCTCGGGGAAGGCATGAAAAAATAACACGTACACTTTAAGGGGGGGGAAGGGAGGAGAAGATGGGAACAGTTCATCAGATCAATGAGGTCTTTGATTAGTGTGAGTTTATAAAATGAATATTTGTCTCCAAAATACATGTAGGATATATGAAGTGGGACAGTGCAAGGGGAGAAGTGGCTGTCCCTTGAATTTTGTTTCCTTTGTCCCAAACCTGGATTACAAAATGCATCAAATAAAACATAGACTAAACACTTGGGCAAGGGGCGGGGGAAGACACTGCTTTTAAGATATGTGAACTGAGGGCAGTAAATCCATTCCAAATTAAAATTTCAAAATTGTGTGATCTGCATTCTTGTCCACCTACACACTATCCCAAACATCCTGACATTGATTAGCTAAGCGGCCCGGCCAGTAAACAAGACGAAGCACTGAGGGGGCTGGGAAAGGGCTGGAGTCAGCCAGCTGATAGTCACAACAAACCAGCCCACTCCTGAGGGTGCGAGGAGGTAAACTTGTATTTTATTTTGTCCAAAGAGGGGAACAGAAATCACCTTAATATAACATTTGCCTTTCCTGTTGTTACAGTCACAGTCCCATCAGCAGGCCAGAAAAGCCATCCCATTCCTGCGGTAGGCACTCTGTCAAAGAAAAAGAAATCTGCAATGAATTATCACATCAAGTCAAACCAGGGAAGGAGGCAAAAAAAGCAAGCAGGGCTTTCTTCCTGTTTTGTGGACTCTGCTGTTTTGAACACTCTAACAGGGTGTTCGATCTGAACGTTTCTGGGGCTACCACTCTGTCTGTTAGAAAGTCAGTGTGGTTAACAAGTGGTTAGTGATTCTATTTTGGGGGGAGTGGGAGATATGCAAAATAAGATCTCCCATTTTGTTAATTGATTGGGTCTGGTTAGGTCAAAGACATGTTGTGTTGAATCTGTTTGTCCTTTATAAACATGTGTTCTCGATTGGGTATGCTCAAGAATCACTTCTAATTAACTATCTTAATAGTCTATAAATTACTGACTCCTTACAGCCTTCCCAGGCCTAATTTATAGTCTCCGTGGAAAGCTTGGAAACAGACACTCACGGAGGCCTTTCCTCCTCGCTAAAATACGGTGATCTCTACGGAGTTCTGTACATCACTGACGTTATAGAAAGCTCGAATCTTACATAATGTTATATGCGCACACATGTACATATAGATGTGCGTATGAATATTCATAGAGGGATAAAATATCCCCATAAAAGAAAATGGGAAAATGGATACTAATGGCAATAATATGATGTATTCCAGTAAATCAAGTAAAACTGCTGGATTTTTTTTCCTGCAAGATACATTCTACAGCTCAGAACTGGAAGAGCTGGGCTACACAGGGCCTCTCGTGACTTGCCTGGAGTCTCATCACGAAACCCAGAATGAAACAGAACTAAAATCCAGGACTAAGGAAGAAAATTACCCTTTTCACCACATTTTTCATGATTTAAACTAGGACTAGTCGTACTCAGAGAATTCATAACCCTCAATTAGATGGATTTTTTTCTACACTCTGTTTTCAGAGAAACAGAAAAATGACAAAATCTCATCTCAAGGAATTTTTTTTTCCTTTAGGCTAATAACTTGGATGCTAGATTTTGTATACTTCCAGTCCAATACATTTACCTTCGACAGCCATGTTGTAGGAAACCTAGAGTAAGTTTTTAGGAGTAAGATAACGCTGAGAAGGTACCAAAGAGTTTACATCTAAAAATGGTTAGATTACATTTACAATTACACCCAAAGAGAGAAAAGTGGAACCAAGCTGTTCAGAAAGACCTCCGAGGTGAAACAAAAAGGGTTTTCTGCATAACTTTCTGTCCATCATAAAATTCAACCAACTTCACAACCTCTCCTCCAAATACCCAGCTTATCCAGGATCTATGAGGGCTGGCAGGCTTTGGGACTCAGGCTGAAATCTCGTAGGTTGGTTACGTGGCTCTGTAGCTCGCTGTTCATCAGCATTTCAAGGATGAGAGAACGGTGGCACGTTCCACCTTTCACTCCTCCGGGCTCTCTCTGGCAGCTCGCCCCTTAACTACCAGACTTTCTGTGCCACTGGACGCTTGGATTGAAGCAAACATTCTAAACGAGGACTACAGCAGTCCAGCTTTACCTCCTCAGAGTGTGCATTGGAGAAGAGTGTTAAATGAGTTCCTCAGAGAGCCACAAATAACTTGCAGGAATGGATAGAGTGTCTCCCCACAACCACAGGCAGGGGAGCCTCAGGCCTTGAAAATGCCCCGACCACCACAGCTGCCTTCGAGAGGCTTATGCCACAGTAACACTTTCAGGTTCTTGACCTTGATGTTTGAAATTTCACAACCACAGTGACAAGCTTTAACATAACATAATATTTTAAAGCACAGGGATGGCTTACATGGAGATAAATGGACCTGGGAGCAAAGCTGGATTCCTCGTAAAGGTAAATGGCTGAAGTGAGTCTTGCCTAAAAAAGAAGTTTAGGCTCAGGAGAAGACGGAGTCTTGGCTCAGCACACCTGAGAAATAACCAAGTTTCATCTTTCCGGTGGGCCACAGGAAATGGTTCTCTCTGGTACTGAAAAGGTTACTTTTCAAAGATCAATTCGCCATCACTGATGATTTATCACTATTGTTTGCAAATGACTACAAGACTAGACACATTTAGTAACAGAGACTTCGAGTAGCCAAGTTTACGAGAAAGCCAGAGTTTAGAGCTGCCCCAGATTTCTGGAATAAGTTCTTCCTATTCCAGTTCTAAAATAGAGAAGGGACAAACAAGCATGTGTGATTAGTGAAGAGCAATTTCGGCAAACCAATCCCCTAGGGTCCTTCACCCTGAGTCACAGCTTTTTCCTTTTGATGTACAAAGGATGTATGTTGTCTGTGGAGGGTGATTATGGGAACATCCCAAATTTGGCATCCTTTCCAGAGTAAGCAACTTTAAAGGAAGATGGATGAGGACAACTCATCTTTGTGTCAACTATGAGTTTCTCTCTGTTTGTGCTGTGAATGCTGAAACTAAATTTAAACACTGCTTGGTGTGAGGCCTTCCAGAGGCCACATTCTCATGAAATACTTTGTTTCCTACTTACTTTGTACTGTCAGATCCTATGAATGACTCCCTGCTTCTATATCTTTATAGATACTCCTACTTAGTAAAACCCAGGCCTTGACCAGAAAAAGCTGGGACCACCTCCACCACTATTAAAAAGTATAAATTAATAACACAGCCAACTCCAACCCAGCTTCTTCATGTTACATACCACTTAAACTTTCTTATTTAATAAAGCTGTGTTCTCAACTACTAGTTGCTCTTACGTAAATTTGTTGAAACCCTTAGACCTGCTAGCATCCCTAAAGTTACCAGCAAAGATACTTCGTTTTTTTAAAAAAGACCAATTGCATTTCATAGGCTTTTTGTTTTCCTTGAATTGAGGATCAGACTTGCTCCCAATTTTTGACATTCATATATTCATTCAGCTCCAAATTACAGCCTACTACCAGAATCTCAATCTAACTGGTTAAGCTGACACATACTCTGCCTACTGCCTTCGGCATTGATGGGTAGAAATTAACTCATAAGTTTTCACTTTTGAAACACGATTTTTTTCTTTTGTGCATATAGACAAGCTAGAGAAAAAATTTAAATCCTAAACTGGTTTGTTGTTTCTTTTTTATGGGCCATAACAAATTGTACATTTTGAGGAATATAAATTAATATTAAGAAGCAAAGGATTAATATTTAAACAAAAGGCAAATATGCTACAAAACATAACCTATAATTCCTAGTCAAACTGTATGGATGTTATTTGCACCATTAACAGAATTAGTAAAGCTTAAATATAGATAAAACTACCCCTTCCACCAGTCTGGATTTACACTTATTCTCCACTACTAACTTTGCCGATTCTTTTCCACTTTTTCAAACTTCAAATGAAATAAAACAAAAATTTCACTATAGGGATTGACATTAGCAAGATGGCTGGCTAGGAGGTCCCAAAGCTTGTCTCCCCACAAAAACAATGAATAAAGAACTATAAACATACCAAGCATATCTGGGAAAGCTCGAGACTATAACAGAGAAGCAACAGAAACCCTGTGGGGCTCAAATACTGAGCACAGTTGCATAGAAAAGTCTAAGAAGCGTTTTACCTGCATCACTCCACCTCCCAGTCCAGAGAAGCTCAGTGCAAAGATTAACCCCTTTGGAGGGATTATACCTGATGGGAAAAGGAGAGCAGGAGAACCCCAGTAATCCCCATCACTGCCGTGGACATTTGTAGACTTTGCTACCGAACCCTCCCACAGTCTGTACCAACACTGAACCCAGCTAAAGGAGCTGCCTGGAGTCCCCACTGCTGTGTCTCCTCACCAGGGCTGCAGCTACGGCTGTGGTAGACCTGCCCCCAGGGGCCTCAGCTGATGCTGTGCCCCACTCTCTGGGATTGGGACGCCACAGCACCTTGCCATCTATGAAACTGGAAGTGCTGATGCTTTCTGTGCCCTGCCTTCAGGGCTCTAAGTCATGGCTTTGATCAGCCATCACTGGGGCTGAGCTGCTGCTATTCTGTGACGGATCCCTGGGGCCCTAAAAGTTGTGGCTTTGACCTGCCATCACTAGGCTGTGATGCTGCCGTTGCTGCTCTCCGTCCCACCTTCTGGGTCCTAAGCCATGGCACTGACTTGCCATCAGAGGCTTGTAATGCTACAGCTCTGTGCCATGCCCCTTGTGTCTTGAGTCACAGCTTTGGCCTGACATCACAGAGGCCAAGCTGCTGCTGCTCTGCCAGGGTTTTGGTCCACCCCCCCCCCCAAGGGCATGCTGTTGCTGTACCCCTCATCCTGGGCGCAAGTCACTGCTGTATCCTGTCATTCCATAGCTGCGTGCTCCCATCCTGGGGTCCAAATTACTGTGGTGATCCCCAGAGACTCAGATCCTGGCTCCTTGGGAGATCAGCACATGCATGCACATCAGACATTTGGTCTGCCATCATAACAAGTGCACCCGGGCCCCAGGACCTGGTTTCACTGCTGCACTGTGTGCCAGTTCACCAGACCTGGTACCAAGAGGCATTCCCCTTGGACAGAACTCCCTGCCATAGGAAAAAAAGGAGAAAAGGAAGACCCCTGCAGTCTCTTCCACGTAGGACCCCAACAGCCCTAGACACTACTGCTGCTTATAGGACCTTTGTAGTCTCGGTCAAAGAAGAACCCCACAGTCTTTGCCAATGTTGACCTCAGTTGATGTAGGTGTACAGATTATGCAGCTGTGCCCTCTTCAGAATCAGAGACAGAGCACCCTACCCAGCCAGAACCCTCAGAGCCACTTTCTGTTGAGAGTCTTTCCCCACCAAAGTCAGTCTAAAAGGCTGAAAGAGGTGACTCCTCTCTCAAATGAGAAAACATCAATGCAAAGCCCTAAGAAACGTGAAAGAAGGAAACATGACACTACCAAAGGTGCTTGATGATTTTCAAGTTACTAACCCCAAAGAAATGGAGATCTGTGAGTTACCTGAAAAAGATTTCAAAACAATTATTTTAAGGAAGGGCAGTGAGATTCAAGAGAACACAGATAGACAACACAATGAACTTATTAGGAAAACAATGCAACAATACAATGAGAAGTTCAACTAAGAGAAATCATAGAAACATTTTGGAGCTGAAGTATACAATCAATGAAATGAAAAATGCAACAGAGAGCTTCATTAATAGGTTCAACCAAGCAGAAGAAAGAATCTGTGAACTTGAAGAGAAATCTCTTGATATTATCCATTCGGAGAAGAAAAAAGAAATAAAAATAAAAAGAAGTAAAGAAAGCCTGTCTGAATTGTGGGACAACATTAAATAAAATAATATTCATGCTATGGGAGTCCTAGAAAGAAAAGAGAGAGAAAGGGTCAGAACATGTAAAGAAATAATGGCTGATAACTTCCAAAATCTGGGGAGATGGCCATCCAGATACATGAAATTCAAAGATCCCCAAACAGACTCAACCCAAAGAGATCTTCACTGAGACAGTATAAAAAAACTCTGGAATATCAAAGATAAAGAGAAAATTTTGAAAGCAGCAAGAGTCATCACATAGGAGGGAACCCTGATAAGGCTATCAGCAGATTTCTCAGAAGAAATCCTTCAGAACAGGAAACAGTGGGATAATATCCTCAAAGCGGTCAAAGAAAATAAACCCAGGAAAGTAGCTCCTGGGTAGAGATAGACTTTTCCAGACAAATAAAAGCTAAGGGAATATATCACCACTAGACCTGCTTTACAAGAAATGTTAAAGCAAGTTCTTCAAGATGAAACAAAAGGATGCTAACTAGTAATATGAAAGCATGAAAGTATTAAATTCACTGATATAGGTAAATAGACAAATTCAAAAACTCTAATATTGCAACGCAAATCACTAGACTCTAGTATGTAAGTTAAAAGAGAAAAGTGTTAAAAATAAGTATAGCTACAATATTTTGTTAATGGGTATACAATATGAAGAAATGTAAACTGTGACATCAACATACAGTTGGGGGGCAAGTAAATGTGTAGAATTTTTTCCTGCAGTGGAAGTTAAGCTGTTTTCAACTTAAAACAAACTATTACAAGATTTATTATGAAAGCCTCATGGTAATCACAAAGAAAAACCTATAAAAAACAAACAAATGAAGAGAAAAGAATCAAAGGATACGACCTTAAAAAAATCAATTTTCAAAGAAAGACAGCAAGAGAGGGAGGAAGGAAGGAAAAGAACTACAATTAGGAAACATTTAACAAAATGGCAATAGTAAGTTCTTACCTATCAATAATTACCTTAAATGTAAATGGTTTAAATTTTCCAATCAAAAAACACAGAGTGCTTGAATAGATTAAAAAAGAAAAGACCCAACTATATGGAGCCTCACAAGAGACTCACTTAAGCTTTAAAGACACTCATGGGCTGAAAGTGAAAGAAATGCAAATGGAAAGCACAAGAGAACAGGGGTAGCTACTCTTATATCAGAAAAAAATGAACTTTATTATTTATTTATTTTTTAAGATTTTATTTATTTATTTGACAGAGAGAGAGACAGCCAGCGAGAGAGGGAACACAAGCAGGGGGAGTGGGAGAGGAAGAAGCAGGCTTCCCAGTGGAGCAGGGAGCCCAACGCGGGGGTCGATCCCAGGACTCTGGGATCACACCCTGAGCCAAAGGCAGACGCTTAATGGCTGAGCCACCCAGGCACCCCAGAAAAAAATGAACTTCAGGTCAAAAGCAGTAACGAGATTAAAAAAGGTTATTATAATATAATGAAAAGGGGTCAATTCATCAAGAGGCTGTAGTAATCATAAATATATAGTCACCCAATATCAGAGCACCTAAATATATTAAATGATTATTAATAGATCTGTAGGCAAAAACTCAACGATGCAAAAATAGTAAGGGATGGGCTTCAATACCCCACTTTCAACAATGGACTTAATATTCAGACTTAATATCAGTAAGGAAATAGTAGACTTGACCTACACTTTAGACCAAATGGACCTAACAGACATATATAGAACAGTCCATCCAATAGCAGAAGAATACAAAGTATTCTCAAGTGCACAGAGAACATTCTCCAGGGTATATCATATATTATGTTATAAAACCACGCTCAAAAAACTTAAGAATATTGAAATCTTATCAAGTATCTTTTCTGGGCACAATGGTATGAAACCAGAAAACAGTAACAAATGGAAATATGGAAAAATCACAAACATGTGGAAATTAAACAATGCATTTCTGAACAGTCAATGGGTCAAAGAAGAAATCAAAAGGGAAATAAAAAAATATCCTGAGACAAACCAAAAAGGAAACATAACATACCAAAACTTATGGGATGTAGCAAATACAGTTCTTTTTTCTTTTTTTTTAAAGATTTTAATTATTTATTTATTTGACAGAGATAGAGACAGCCGGCGAGAGAGGGAACACAAGCAGGAGGAGTGGGAGAGGAAGAAGCAGGCTCACAGCAGAGGAGCCTGATGTGGGGCTCGATCCCACAATGCCGGGATCACGCCCTGAGCCGAAGGCAGACGCTTAACTGCTGTGCCACCCAGGCGCCCCAGCAAATACAGTTCTGATAGAAAAGTTCATAGCAATAAATGTCTGCATTAAGAAAAAAAGAAAGATTTAAAATAAACAATCTAACCTTTTACCTCTGGGAACTGGAAAGAGAACGAACTAACCCCAAAGTCAGCAGAAGGAAGGAAATAATAAAAATGACAGCAGAAATAAATGAATAGGAAGACAGTAGATAGAATCAAAACTAAGAGATGGTTTTCTGAAAAGTTAAAGAAAATTGACAAACCTCTAGCTAAACTAAAAAAGGAGATGACTGAAATAAATAAACCATAAGAGACTATCTATTTATAGATAAAAGAGAGACATTACAACAGATACCAAAAAATTCGAAGGATCATCAGAGATCACTATGAATGAGAATATGCAAACAAATCAGATAACTTAGAAGACATGAGTAAATTCCTAGAAACCGGCTACTTACCAAGATTGAATAGTAGAAATGTCCACAATAGCCAAACTATGGAAAGAGCCTAGATATGCAACAACAGATGAATGGATAACAAAGATGTGGTACAGACACACACACACACACACACACACACACACACACAATGGAATACTACTCGGCCATCAAAAAAATGAAATCTTGACATTTGCAACAATGTAGACAGAACTAGAGGTTATTATGCTACACAAGATAAGTCAATCAGAGAAAGACAATTATCATATAATCTTCACTCATATGTGGAATTTAAGAAGCAAAACAGAGGATCATAGGGGAAGAGAGGAAAAAATAAAACAAGATGAAATCAGTCAGGGAGACAAACCATAAGAGACTCTTTAAGCATAGAAAACAAACTGAGGGCTGCTGGAGGTGAGAGGGGTGGTGGGATGGGGTAACTGTGTGATGGGCATTAAGGAGGGGACATGATGCAATGAGCACTGGATGTTAAATAAGACTGAAACTAATAACACATTATATGTTAATTAATTGAATTTAAATAAAAATTAAAAATGCAAAAAAAAAGATGCATAGAAAATCTGAACAGACCAATAATGAGCAAAGAGATTGAACCAGTAAAATAAAATCTTCCAACAAATAAAATCCAAGGACCGGAAGGCTTCACTGATGAATTCTACCAAACATTTAAAGAAGAATTAATACCAATTCTTCTCAAAGTCCCAAAAATTGAAGAGGAGGAAACACTTTAAAACTCACTTTACAAGGCAAGCATTATCTTGATACCAAAGCCAAACAAGGGCATTACAAGAAAAGAAAATTACAGTGTTAAGACTTTGGTCACCGATTCTGATGTGGGTTTTTTTCCACACCAACAAGCAATTCTTGGACACCAGTTCAGTGTCCTACAATTCAACTTCATTCTGACACATCTACCTGGAGACAGCATCAGATCCCACAGGTTAAGGACTCAGTCCTACAAAACTGCTGCCTCCCCACCCCCTGTACTGTAGATCCAGGTTACCACCTGTGCTTCTGAATGACCAGCTGTAAGATTGGAGGTTTCAATGACTCCCTCCTTGGATTTGATTAATTTGCTAGAGTGGCTCACAGAACTCAGAGGAACATTTTACTTATAAGATTACTGGATTATTACAAAAGTATATAATTCAGGAACAGTCAGATGAAAGAAATGCATTGGGCAAGGTATGAGGTTAGGGTGGGAGCTTCCATGCCCTGAGTGTGCCATTCACCCTGAATCTCCATGTGTTCACCAACATGGAAGCTCTCTGAACCCCATCTTTTTTTTTTTTAATAGACTTTATTACATAAACAAGATTGATTAAATTTATAGCCACTGGTAACTGAACTCAATCTCCAGCCCCTCTTCCCTCCCTGGAGTTTGGGGGGCAGGATGGAAAGTTCCAACCCTCTAATCACATGACTGGCTCCAATGGCAACCAGCCTCCATCCCTGGGTGCACCCTAGAAGTCACCTCACTGACATAACGAGAGACACCTTTACAGCCCCTGAGAAATTCCAAAGGCTTTAGGAGCCCAGAAATAGGGATGAAGATCAAATATATATTTCTTACTATAAATCACAGTCTTACATAGGCCATGTCCCTGATGAACATAAATGCAAAAATCCTCAACAAACTACTAGCAAACCAAATTCAGTAGCACACTAGAAGGATTATATACCATGATCAAGTGAAGTTTATCTCTGGATGCAAGAGTGATTAAACATACACAAATCAATAAACATGATATACCACATTAATAGAATAAACAGTAAAAACCATATGATCATTTCAACAGATGCAGAAAAAAGGATTTGACCAAAGTCAATATCCTTTCCTAATAAAAACTCTCAACAAATTAGGTATACTAAGAATGTACCTCAACATAATAAAGGCCACATATGACAAACCCAAAGCTAACATCATGCTTAATGGTGAAAAGTTAAAAGCCTTTCCTCTAAGATCAGGAACAAGACAGTAGTGGAAGTTCTAGCCATAGCAATTAGGCAAGAAAAAAGTAAAAGGCACCCAATTCAGAGAGGAAAAGTCAATTTTTCTCTATTTGCAGATGACATAATCTTATACATAGAAAGCCCTAAAGATGCCAGCAAAAAACTTTTAGAACTATAAATTAATTCGTTAATGCAGGATACAAAATCAACATACAAAAATCAGTTGTTTCTGTAAACAAACTATGAACTATTTCAAAGAGAAATTAAGAAAGCCATCCCATTTACAATAGGGTCAAACACAATAGTCATTGGGAAAAACTTAGCCAAGGAGATGAAAGATCTGTACCCTCAAAACTATAAAACACTGGTAAAGAAATTGAAGAAGACACAAATAAATGGAAAGATATCCTGCATTTATGGGCTGGGAGAATTAATACTGTTAAAATGTCTGTACTACCCCAAGCAATCTACAGATTCAATTCAATCCCATCAAAATTCCAATGGTATATATATATATATATATTTACAGAAATAGAAAATATAAACCCAAGGTTTGTATGGAACCACAAAAGAACCCTGAAGCCAAAGCAATCTTGAGACAGAAGAACAAAACTGTATTTATTACATTATCTGATTTCAAACGATGTTACAAAGCTATAGGAATCAGAACAGTATGGTACTGGCATAAAATCAGACACAGATAAATGGAACAGAATAGAGAGCCCAGATATAAACAACATGTATATGGTCAATTCATTTTTTTTTTTTTAAACAAAGGAGCCAGGAATATACTAGGAGAAAGGACAGTCTTTCAAATAAATGGTCAGTCACATGTAAAAGAACAAAACTAGACCCGTATTTTACACCATATACAAAATCAGACATAAAAATCAATTCAACATGGATTAAAAACTTGAATGTAAGACCTGAAACTGTAAAGCTCCTAGAAGTAAACACAGGGAGTAAGCTCCTTGACACAGGTGTTGGAAATGATCTGAATCACACCAAAAGCAAAGGCAACAAAACTAAAATAAACAAGTGGACTACATCAAAAGAAAGAGCTTCTGCATAGCAAAGGAAACAAGAAACTGTAAAGGCAATCTACAGAATGGGAGAAAATATTTGCAAATCATATATCTGATTAGGAGTTAATACCCAAAATATAAAAAGAACTCATATAATTTAATAGCAAAAAAGCAAATAATCCAATTAAAATGGGCAAAGGACCTGAATAGACATTTGTTCAAGGAAAATATACAAATGGCCAAGGGGTACATGAAAAGGTGCCCAACATCACTAATCATCAGAAAAATGCAAATAAAGCCACAATGAGATATCCCCTCTTACCAGTTAGGGCTATTAACAAACAAAAAGATAACAAACATTGGTGAGGATGTGGAGAGAGGGAACCCTTATACACTGTCGGTGGGCATGTAATTTGCTACAGTCATAGAAATCAGTATGGCGGTTGTTCAAAATGTCAAAATTAAAATTACCATATGACTCAGTCAGTCATCCCACTTCTGGGTATATATCCTAAGGGAAATGAAATCAGTATCTTAAAGAGATATCTGCACCTCTTTGTTCACTGCAGCATTCTTCACAATAGCTAAGCTATGGAAACAACCTAAATGTTCGCTGATGGATGAACGCCTAAAGAATATATATACACATATATACATCACATACGTATATATATGTATACATACACACACACACACGTGCACACATATATAAAACAGAGTATTATTCCGTCATAATATGGAAGGAAATCCTACCATGTCTGACAACATAGATGAACCTGAAGGGCATTATGCTAAGTGAAATAAGCCAGACAGAAAAAGACAAATCCTGTATGGTATCAGTAGAAGCTGATTTCACAGAAACAGAATAGAAGGAATGAAAGGAAGCTGCTAGGGGCTGCCAGGAGAGGGAAATAGGGAGATGTAGGTCAAAGGATCCAAACTTTCAGTTACAGAGGAATGAGTTCTGAGGATCTAATGTGCAGCATGCTGGCTACAGCTGTAAGATGGTATCATATACTCGCTGAGAGTAGATCTGAAGCATTGTCACTACACACACACACACACACACACACACACACACACACACGAGCAGGAGTTAACTACATGAGGTGATCGGTGTGCTAATTACTGTATCTTGACCTTGGTAATCACTCCACAGTGTATATCAAATTATCATGTTGTACATTTTAAATATAGATGATTATGTTTGTCAATTATTCCTCAAGGAAGAAAAGAAAAAAAGGAATTGTAGTGGGCCCCAAATTCACTCACATATACTTCATTTCTCAAAGGCCTAAGACAACAGATTTTGGTTCTATTGCTTGAATTCCTATAAACCTGCACAATTTGATTTTTAGCAAATCTTTACTGAGTTCTTACTTTATGTAAGCCACTCTGTGCTTGGTGGTACAAAGGACACATAGAGAAGTTACACAGTCCTGGCTCTCACTAAGCTTCTAACTTAATGTTGAAGGTTTAACTATCAAGTAAAATGCATTAAGACGTCATTCTCAAGAGCGGGAAGGAGGAACAAAACAAGGCAGCCCTTTTGTTTATGTTTTTGCTTTTTATCACAATTTTATTTCAAATGACATTTAAAAGGACATGACTTTGTAGATTTCTTAAAGCAGGGAGGGGCAAAAATGTGAAAATATTGAGATACATGGTTTATAGTTTATGAAGCACTTTCATGCCCATATCTAATTTAGCCTTACCACAACTAGTAAAAAGAAAGTATTATTATTACCCTTTTTTTAAAGTGACATGACTAGTGAGTGGTAGATTTAGGATTTCAAACCCAGGGTCTGTACGCTTTTCATTATATCACATTGTCTTACACTAAGCAAAAGAAAACAAAATCCCTGAAATCTCGCATAATTTATTCTACCCAGATTACCATCGACATACACATTCTCCTAGTCCTAACAAACTCAATTCTTGCTCAAATCACTTGAAGGGTAAATTAAAATTTTAATTCTAATTTAAACTACAGCAGACTGGTATAATACTTCAGAGGGCAGAGATGGGATTTGAATCTAAATCATCTTCAGTCTGGAGGCATTCACAACTGGTCCTTATTTTCCAAACCGATTTTGAGAATAGTACATAGCAAAAAACAAAAATAGAAACAAAAAACAAACAAAACCATTATACGCCCAAATCACTTGAGAAACTTAAAAAAATAACAGATACTCCAGCTCTCCTTCAAGACAACTGGTCTGAGTGGAGTCCGGGCTTTCGAATGCTTGAAAAGCAGTCCAGGTGGTTTGGATGCATAGTGAGGGCTGAAAATGGAGGGAGAGTGGATGGACACACCCTTAATAGACTCCCAAATGGTTTCATCAGTAAATGGTTCCCTTTCAGAATCTGTCATGATTATACAGTAAATCATATTTCTTAGTGGAAATCCTAATATTGGCATTTAATTTAATATAGGAAAAATAGATTTTAAGGTCCCGGACCACGCCTTTTACCTAGACAGCAGACGGAATACCTGTATCTCTCACATTTCTCACTGGAGGGACACTATTGTCTTATCCTCCCAGACGCTGGGATGCTGCTGTAAAGGGGCGCAGTCCCTCAGACTGCCACGCCATGCTGAATTTCATAAAGAAAATGCAGTTTGGAAAACCGACTAAACCAAGCAGAACAAGACCCTTTGCTTATATCTGGAATCAAAGAACAATAGAATTTTGGGATGGGTAAGTATCTTGTGAACCCCTCTCTTCCAATTCCTAATTTAACAGATGAAAAAAACCAATGCCCAGAGAGAGAGAGAAGGAGAGACAGAGGGAGAGACAGAGAGAGAGAGAGAGAGAGAGAGAGATAGATAGAGAGAGACCCCCATCACTGGTCAGCCCAGGATTCCTGACTCAGTCTAGGGCTCTTTATGGATGGTTCTCATTCTGCCCAGAGCTATGTGTTTAGCTTCTCTGACCCTGATGGGGAAAACAGATGTAGGGAAAGAAATTGTTTTTCAGGATTAAGAGCCCTTGGGAGCAGAACAAAAGTGAAGGGACCGAAGTGTGTGTGGGGGTGGGGCTTAATGATGTCTAAAACAGGACAGCCGAGGAGTTAGAGCGAGGCAGGCCATTATGAGCTTTTTGTTTTACTCTGGCTCTTCTGCTATATGATTAGCTCTTCCTTGGAGAATCACTTAATTTCCCTAAGTGCCCCAAAGAGTAATTTTGATAAATGGATGAAATATCAAAATCAGTAAGATAAACGTGGCTGAAAGCTTCTAATGCAAAAGTATGCATCTTTGGGACCTTCAGGGGGTGACATACCATAGAAGTTGTCTTGAGTGTTCCCATAGAAGTTTTCCTGAGTGCTCAGTGTCTGATTTAAGGCTGAACAAATAATGTGGCCTGCCTGGATCTGTTTGGAGTTGGCCAATTTGAGTTACATCCAGTAGTAAAAAAGACAATAAAAAGATTTGGAGCATATATTCTCCCTTTCCCAAGCTCCCCCTAACTCCCAATTAACTAAGGGTAGGGGAGAGTCTTTGCATTTTAGGTGATCTGCGGGCCCCAGGAGCTGCCCTGGATATCAGTGATTTCCCAAGTGTTCTCCTCCACACTACAGGAATGAAGAGCCACAGAGGGATAGGGGTCCTACAGCCACTAGCTTGGCTTTGCTGGACGGAAAACGCGGGAAGGGAGTGGAGCAAATGAGAAGCAACAAGCTTTCCTTAGTCCTTACTTACCAAGTTAACCCAAGTGCTTGATTTATTACAATAGCCAGTTGAGTTGGGGTGGGAAGGTAGGTACTTCTCTGAATTTCTTGTATAAATGCTGTTTCACAAGACTGCTAAGTTAGCCCTCCTTTCTGCCCCATCCCACTCCCAACTTTTACCAGTAAAAACCAGTTGTGCTTCTTTCTATCTGGCCTTTTTCTACCTCTCTTCTGGCAGCAACACTGGAGACTATACAAGTTGTCTCAAATTCTACTGCCCGCAGATGCCCCAATTCAGCCCTGCCCTCTGTGGGGTCTCTGGATTCAGAGTCCAAGCCCTCTCCCAACCCCTCCATTTGCCTTAGGAAGTGACTGTGTCCTAAGAGACATGTTGTTTTGTTTTAATGCTACAAATCTTTGAAGCTCTGGAACTTCATATCAAAGCTATGTAATAGTTTTTTAAAAGATAAAATATGCCCCCTTTTCTTGCTGCCCTTGTGTCTGCGTGTGGGCAAGAGATTTAATTACAATGAATAAAACTGAATGGTGGTCTAAGACTCTTAAAATCAAAGTGGTAACCATGGCTGATTTTCATTAGCAAACATAAATAGGAATAGGCACATCTCGTTTGTACCAATGCCATGTGACTTTTCCCCTTCTGATAATTTCATTCTAACTCTGATAGTTCAGAGAATCTAAATTGAACCATATGATGTATAGCACTGTAACATGCAAAGCTCTTCATTAAACATTTTCCTTTTCTGTATACTTTCCAGTGTTATAAATATCCTGTGAAAATCATGGAGGGCAGTTCGTCAGACAGCAGAGCCCTGATTTAAGAACAGTGGAGGGAGCCCTGCCCTTTAAATAAGAGGTCTTGTCTGGCTGGCAGAATGGGAAAAAAGACATAGCATTAACTCTCATTCTATTCCAAGTCACTGGGAGCCTATAAATCTTGAGGAACTTGTCATTTTATGCATGGTTTTCTCTAAGCGTGTGTCATATTCTTCTTATTACCAAGTTATTTCAGTGTTCTGAACACAAACATCTCTAAATTAAAATTTGGTTATTAAAAATTATAATTTCTAGGTGTTTAAGTCATCCCAATCAAATCACATGAGCAATGTGTTAATTTTTGTTGTTGTCGAGCAAAATAATTAAGTGGCTGATATATACGTTGTATTTCAGAGAAAAGGTTTTTTGTGAGTGTTATTTTTGGCAATTTTATATGAGACCAAAAGTATACCATTTCCACATATAAATTGTTCTTTCTATGATACTGTGTGCACTCAAATACATCTATGGTTAATAATAATTTAATGCCAATAATAAGTTCTTCTTCAGCTACTTTATATTGCAAACAATCAAAACACAGATGTCTGAACTTATTCCAACTTCCAAATACTCATAAGACTATGTGTAAACAGTGTCCCATTGGCAGGAGTTGTAACCAAAATCTCCATTATGGGGGGGGTTCAGATCGAACATTTAATTCTCATTTCTCTTGATTGACTCATAGCCTCTGGAAGGCAGGGAACTTGCTATTTTATTTATCTCTATATGCCTAGGGTATAACCCTAACAACGGCCAATAAGTAGGTGCTCAATAAATAATCATCTATTGAATGAATGCATTCGACTAGCAAATAGCTTAGTTTCCTCTGGACAACAATGAGAAATGTTAACATGTGTTCACCATCAGAGCAGTGGCTGGGCTATGCTCAGCTCCTAAAAATTAGGCTTAAACCACACACTTATCATTTCGCAAGACAACCATCAGCAGCAGTTGTTAAGAAAAAAGAAATTAGTGACCTTAATAATTCAACCATAAGCCATACTGCAAAGCAAATGGTTATTCTGATCTTAGTTCTTAGTCCCCATGGGAGCATTTCTGGGCTTCTCATTATTGTTATTCGCCAGGAGTAAAACCTTTTGCACTGATGAAGCCAACCGCCTTGTTTGCCAGAAAAAGAGAATCCAAGTCATCTAAAACAATACTCCTAAATTGTTTTGTTGTGTCTAAATATTTGAAGTCTAAATATTCTGTTACTGAAAATTACAATTAATAGCAAGTTTATAGTAGATTGTCTAAAATAATTTCTTTTTTACAATCTTGGTTGTATGGTAATGTTACTTAATTTGTGTTTTCCAAGTCTTCCACAATGATACAAGCTAAAAATAAAAAGAAAACACTGCCTGAACGGCCTTTGCCAAATCAAAAAACATAACACAAGGAGTAAGAGTAAGGATGGCAATAGCTGTTTACCAATAATCAAGATACCAATTTAGAATAGTAAGTACATCATAATTGAGGTTCTTAAGAATTTTTTGAAAACACTGAGAAATAAAATTATGACAGAATAATCGGGACATAGTAGTTAATAATATCAACCACATATGGTAGCCACCTGAGAAGGCATATTTCTGTAGGAACCTACTATCATTTATTTATTTATTCAACAATACACAGTGCAAAGTGCAGTGGATACAACAGTGATCACAGAGGTGGTTCCTTCTCTTCATGTTGAACAGTTTAATGGGGGAGGCATAGTGAATGAGAAATGAAAGAAGTGATGGAAGCTACAGAATTAGAAGAGGGTGTAATGGGACCATATGAGAAGGTGTTAGGGGTGGGTGGTGCTGATCAAGGGGACTTCTTGAAGGAAAAGATATTCAACTGAGATCTGAGTCAGAGATGGGAGGGCAATAGGTAGAAGGTGGGTAAGACCCAGAGGAGAGAGAGCTTGACTTCCTTTATTCCCAAATGCCAGTCTATAAGCTAGGCTTGTCGCAATAAATATTAAATCCAGCCCACAATACCTACCACTGAAGGGTTTCTCAAAATTCTGGTAAGAAAGGCTCAATGCTTATATAAGCATTCAACCAATTCTTTTGAATCTCTGCTTTAGAGCCCCATATAAACTCTTCATATTAAATTGGAATAATCTGAGGACTTCCAGTTCTGGGCTAGCACATAAGAAGAAGCCCGGAAGTTGCCACTCTGTCCTAACAATAACTAAAAGCTGAGCAAACTGGAAAAGCAACAACTCTTCTTAGATCCAAAGGAGAATTGTGGTCACAGGGCAAACTACTTCTCCTAAAATCAGAAAGACAGACAGGAGAATACAGAGAATCACAGCTTCCAGAGAATACAGATCGAATCACAAACCTCCACGGGAACCAGTTCCAAAGTAGAGAAACCTGAACCGTTATGGACAAATTGCTAGAAGCTGGTGTAGACAAACCCAGGAGATAACACTCTGCGGGGGTGGGCAGGGAAGAGGGCCCATACTCTTGTGAGTTTTAGCTCCTGGAGCTCTACCAGGTTCTCACAGTGAATGTCACTGTGTTTTGGGCAGGGAGAGGGGAAAAACATTTTGAAATCTGCTAGAGCATTCTGTTCTTCTCAACAAGATCTACCCTGAGGGAAACTATTTAACCAGCCTAACTGCTGGGATTTTATCAGAGTCCAACTGATCTGGGAAAAGGGAAATACCAAACTTGTGCCCGCTGTGGCCAACCTGTTCACCTAACAGGGGAGTGGCTGGAAAGGGGAAGATGAAGGAGTACTCGTGAAGTTCACAGTCCAGAGGCACACACTTACTAAAAGACCGAGACCTAAACATCCTAGTGCAGAATGCTTCCCTGCCCCCCCATCTTACCAGCACATTAATAAATGCCTTTCGGTAATAGTTCCTTTGACCCAGTACATCATGCCTGGCTATTAAGACAAAATGGCAAGGCATACTGAAAGGCAAAAAACAGTCTGAAGGGACAGAACACGCATCAGAACCAGATCCATCTATAACAGACAGGTTGGAATGAAGAGACCAGGGTTAAAGCAACTATGATTAATATGCTAAGGGCTTTAATGGATAAAGTAGATAGCATGCAAGAACAGATTGGCAATGTAAGCAAAGAGATGGAAATTCTAGAAAGAATCAAAAAGAAATGCTAGAGATAAAAAAACACTATAAAAGAAATGAAGAATGCCTTTAATGGGCTTATTAGTAGACAGGATTCAGCTAAAGAAAGAAACTCTGAGCTTGAGGATATCTTGCAAGAAACCTCCAAAACTGAATAGCAAAGACTAAAAAAACTATAAAAAACAGAGAATAATATCCAAGAACTGTGGGACAGCTAAAAATAGTGTAACATATGCATAATGGGAATACCAGAAGGAGAAGAAAAGGAATAAAAGAAATATCTGAAAAAAATAACGACTAAGTATTGCCCCAAATTAATGACAGGCACAAAACCACAGATCCAGGGAGCTCAGAGAACACCAGCAGAATAACACCCATGCCTCTAAAAACCAAACCAAACCAAACCTAAACCTAGGCATATCATATACAAACTACAGAAAACAAAAAATATTTAAAGATGGCAGGGGAGAAAAACACCTCACCTATAGAGGGGCAGAGATAAAAACTACACTGGACTTTTCTTCAAAAGCCATGTACATAAGAAAAGAGTGGAGAGAAATATTTAAAATGTTGAGAGACTAAAACCATCAACCTAGAATTCTATACCCTGTGATATAATCCCTTATAAGTACAGGAGAAATAGATGTTCCTTAGATGGCAAAAACTGAGGGTTTTTGTTTTGTTTTGTTTTGTTTTTTGGCCAGTAGTTCTGCCTTGCAGGAAACAAAAAAAAAATTATTTAGAGAGAAGAAAATTATACAGGTCAGAGGCCTGGATCTACATAAAGAAAGGAAGAACAATGGAGAAGGAATAACTGAAGGTAAAACAAAAACTTTTACTTTTATGCTTAATTGATCTAATAGCTAACAGTTTGTTCAAAATTAAACCAACAGTATAATCGATTATGTTGTATATACACATATGCTTATGTATACTTACATATAAATGAAATGAAGGACAGCAATGATAAAAGGAGGGAGGAATTTAGATTATTTTGTTCTTATAAGGTACTCACACTATCCATCAAGTGGTAGTGTTATCGGAAAGTGGATTTTGATTAGCTGTAAATGTACATTGTGAATTCTAGGTTAACAACTAAAGCAAGTTAAAAAAAAGGAATATAATTGATACACTAAGAAAGGAGAGAAGACAGAATCATATAAAATGCTCAATTAATACCACAAAAGGCAGAAAAATATTGGAAGACAAAAATGGGAACAAAGAACGAAGGCAACTAATAGAAACAGTAACATATGGTGGATATTAATCCAACTATATCAATAATCACTTTAAATGCCAATGGTCTAAATGCAACAATCAAAAGTCAGAGATTATCAGGGTGGATCAAAAAATAAGACCCAACTATATATTGTCCATAAAAAACCCACTTTAAATATAAAGACACAGATAGATTAAAAGTAACTGGATAGAGATAGATATACCATGCTAACAGCAATTAAAAGAAAAAGGAATAGCTATATCAGTTTCAGACATGGCAAACTTTAGAGCAAAAAAGTTATAACAATCCTTAACAGGAATACACCCAAAAACAGAGCACCAAAATACAGGAGGCAGAAACTTACAGAACTGCAAGGAGAAACAGATGAATCCACTGTTACAGTTGGAGACTTCAACACCCCTCCATCAGAAATGCACAGATTCAGCCCTCAGAAGATCAGTAAGCACATGGGGGAACTCAATAACACCATCAAGCAACTGGATATTATCAGCATCTACAGATTACTTCATCCAACAACAGATTACAAATTCTTTTTATACTCACATGGAACATTCACCAAAATAGACCACATTTGGGGCCACAAAACATAGCCTAACAAATTTAAAAGAATAGGATTATACAATGTCTGCTCTCAGACCACAATGAAATTAAACTAGAAATTGATAACGGAAAGATAGTTGGAAAACGCTAAAATACTCATAAATTAAACAGCATATTTCTAGGGGCATCTGGGTGGCTCAGTTGGTTAAGCATCTGCCTTCAGCTCAGGTCACGATCCTGAAGTCCTGGGATAAAGCTCTGCATCGGGCTCCCTGCTCAGCAGGGAGTCTGCTTCTCCCTCTGCCCTTCACCCCACTCATGCTTGCTCTCTCGCTCTCTCTCAAATGAATATATAAAATCTTAAAAAAAATAAACAGCATACTTCTAAATAATACATAGGCTAAAGAAGAAATCTCAAAGAAGTTAAAAAATATTTTGAATTAAATAGAAATGAAAACACAACTTATTAAAATTTGTGGGATGCAGCAAAAGCAGTTTAGAAGGAAATACATAGCATTGAATGCCTATATTAGAAAATAAGACAGATGCGAAATCATTAATCTAAGCTTCCACATGAGGAAACTAGAAAAGAAGAGCAAATTAAAAGTGAAAGTAAGCAAAGAATAGAAATACTAAAAATGAGAGCAGAAATCAAAGAAATTAAAAACAAAATCAATAGGAAAAAAAATCACCAGTTCTTTGAAAAGATCAATATGATTGATAAGCCTCTAACCAGGCTAAGAAAAAGAAAGAGGGCTCAAATTACTCATATCAGAAATGAAAGAGTAGACATCACTATCCTATGGACATTAAAAGGAAAATAAAGGAATATTATGAAAAATTTAAGCTCAGAAATCTGAAAACCTAGATGAAATGTACCAACTCCTTGAAAGACAAAATCTGCTAAAAACTCACACAAGAAGAAATGGACAATCTGAATAAACCTATATCTATTAAAGAAGTTGAATTAATAGTTAAAAACCTAAAACCTAGTTTTTTTTAAGATTTTATTTATTTATTTGACACAGAGAGAGAGACAGCCAGCGAGAGAGGGAACACAAGCAGGGGGAGTGGGAGAGGAAGAAGCAGGCTCCCAGAAGAAGAGCCCGACGTGGGGCTCGATCCCAAACTCCAGGATCACGCCCTGAGCCGAAGGCAGACACTTAACGGCTGAGCCACTCAGGCGCCCCTAAAACCTAAATTAGTTTTAACCAAAAAACCTAAACCTAAAGAAAGCAAGGTGCAGGTGGGTTCACTGGTGAATTTTACCAAACATTTATGGAAGAAATTATACCAGTTCTCTTTCAGAAGAGACAATCTCCTTCAGAGGATACAAACAGAGGGAGTGATGTCTTAACTTATTCTATGAGGTCAGCATTACCCTAATACCAAAAGAGACAAAAACATTATAAGAAAACTACAGACCAATTATCTCTCATAAACACAGATGTAGAAATCCTCAACGAAATATTAGTAAGTTGAATCTGGCAATGTATAGAAAAGATTATATGCCGTGATCAAGTAGGATATAGACCAGGTAAGCAAGGCTGGTTCAACATTTGGAAATCAATTAATGTAATCTATCACATCAATAGACTAAATAAGAAAAGTTACATGATCATATCAACGGGTGTAGAGAAAGCATTTGACAAAACCTCAAACCCATACATGATAAAAACTCTCAGTAAACTAGAAATAGAGGGGAGTTTCCTCAACTTGGGCAAGAATATCTACAGAAGTCCTAAGCTAGTATCAAACTAGAAGCTTTCCCACTATGATCAGGAACATGGCAAGAATGTTCCCTCTCACCACTGCTTTTCAACATTGTACTGGGAGTCCTAACTAACTCAGTAAGACAAGAAAAGGAGATAAAAGGGACACAAATTGTGAAGGAAGAAATCAAACTGTTATTGTTTGCAGATGACATGATCATCTATCAATAAAATCTGAAAAGAATCAACAAAAACATTCCTGGAACTAATAAGTGAATACAGCAGAGTTGCAGTTGCAGAGTGCAAGGTTAATGTACAGAAATAAACTATTTTCTTATATGCCAGCAATAAACAAGTGGAATTTGAAATTGAAAATATACTATTAAAACACACTATCATTTACATTAGCACCCCCAAAATGAAACATTTAGTTGTAAAGCGAACAAAACATGTACAAGATCTACGTGAAGAAAACTACAAATTTCTGATGAAACAAATCAAACAAGAACTAAATAAATGGAGAGATAATCCATGTTCATGGACAGGAAGACTCAATATGGTCAAGGTGTCAGTTCTTTCTAACCTGATCTACAGTTTCAAAGAAATTTCAATAAAAATCCCAGGATATCAACAAACTGATTCTAAAGTTTATATGGAGATGCAAGAGATTCAGAAGAGCCAGTATAATATAGAAGGAGAAAAACAAAGTTGGATCACTGACACCGGCCAACCCCCAGACTTACGAAGTTACAGTAATCAAGACAGTGTGGTATAGGCAAAAGAATAGACAAATAGATCAATGGAATGGAATACAGAGCCCAGAAATAGATCCACATAAATACAGTCAACTGATCCTAGACAAAGTAGCAAAGGCAATAAAATGGAACAAAGAGAGTCTTTTCAACACTTGGTGCTGGAATAACTAGACATACAGATGCAAAAGATGAATCTAGTCACAGATCTTTAACCATTCACAAAAACTAACTGAAAATGGATCACAGACCTAAACATAAAATGCCAAACTCTAAAACTTCAATAAGCAGGAGAAAATCTCGACAACCTTGGGTTTGGTGATGATTCTTTAGATACAACACCAAAGTCATGAACCATGAAAGAAAAAATTAGGAAGCTGGATTTCATTGAAATTNAGTTATTTTGTGGATATCAACAAACTGATTCTAAAGTTTATATGGAGATGCAAGAGATTCAGAAGAGCCAGTATAATATAGAAGGAGAAAAACAAAGTTGGATCACTGACACCGGCCAACCCCCAGACTTACGAAGTTANAGGAGAAAAACAAAGTTGGATCACTGACACCGGCCAACCCCCAGACTTACGAAGTTACAGTAATCAAGACAGTGTGGTATAGGCAAAAGAATAGACAAATAGATCAATGGAATGGAATACAGAGCCCAGAAATAGATCCACATAAATACAGTCAACTGATCCTAGACAAAGTAGCAAAGGCAATAAAATGGAACAAAGAGAGTCTTTTCAACACTTGGTGCTGGAATAACTAGACATACAGATGCAAAAGATGAATCTAGTCACAGATCTTTAACCATTCACAAAAACTAACTGAAAATGGATCACAGACCTAAACATAAAATGCCAAACTCTAAAACTTCAATAAGCAGGAGAAAATCTCGACAACCTTGGGTTTGGTGATGATTCTTTAGATACAACACCAAAGTCATGAACCATGAAAGAAAAAATTAGGAAGCTGGATTTCATTGAAATTAAAAATTTCTGCTCTGCAAGAGATCTGTCAAGAGAATGAGAAGACAAGCCACAGACCTGGGAGAAAATACTTGTAAAATATTAAGACTATTATCCAAAATATACAGAGGACTCTTAAAATTCAACAGTAAGAAAACAATCTGACTAAAAAAGGGGACAGCAACCTTATGAGGTAGATCACCAAAGATCTATGGATGGCAAATAAGCACCTGAAAAGATACTGCACATTTTATGTCCTCAGGAAAATGTAAATTAAAACAGCCATGAGATATCACTGCACACCCATTAACATGGCTATGATTCCAGACCCTGAAAACAATACATGCTAGCAAAGATGTGGAGCAACAGGAACTCCCACTCATTGCTGATGGGAATGCAACATGGTACAGCCAATTTGGAAGGCAGTCTGGCAGTTTCTAACAGAACTAAATGTACTCTTACCATATGACCCAGCAATTGCACTACCTGGCATTTACCTACAGGAATTGAAAACTTAGGTCTGCACAAAACCTGCACGTGGATATTTACAGCAGCTTTATTCACACTTGCCAAAACTTGAAAGCTACTAAGATGCCCTTTGGTAGGTGAATGGATACAGTGTGGTAGTTTCAGACCATGGACTATTAATTGGTACAAAAAGAAGTGAGAAATTAAGCCACGAAAAGATATGTAGCAAGCTTAAACACATACTACTGAGTGAAATAAGACAATCTGCAAAGGTTTCATGCTGCATGATTCCAAATATATGACATCTTGGAAAAGGCAAAACTATGGGGACTCTAAAAGATCAGTGGCCGCCAGGTGACAGGGGTGAAGGGGGAATGAATCAGCAGAAGACAGGATTTTTAGGGTAGTGAAACTGTTCTGTATGATAGATAGTATAGTGATAGATACATGTCATTATACATTTGTCCAAGCCCCTAGAATGTTCAATGGAAGCTTTCCCACTAGAACATTAGAGTCGACCCTAATGCAAACTGTGGACCCTGGGTGACAACGATGCGCCCCTGTAGGCTCAATGAATACAACTAATGCCCCATTCTAGCGGGGGATGTGGATCATGGGGGAGGCCTATGCACGTGCGGAGGAAGGGGTATATGGGAAATCTCTGTACCTTCTGCTCAATTTTGCTGTGAAACTAAACCTGTTCTAAAAAAAGAAAGTATTTTTAAAAATTGGGATACCTTCTCTTGACATTTATTTCAAAAGTGAACTGTTGCATGCTGACAATGACAGGCATGCCTCCTCCACGGGTTTCCCTAATTAGGTGTTCTTCAGGCACTACAGAGGTATTCTTTTACCTCGTACATATTATATACCTATATCTCTCTACCAGTGTTTTGTTAATGGAAGCTGCCACAGACATTTGCAATCTGCCTTAGCCATTTCAAAACCTGACCTCTAAAATATCATTAATAACCAAATGTGTTCTCCAATGTGAAAGGTTAATTTGAATACAGCTATTGTATTAAATGACTAAACTCCTGAAGGTATGGGACCATCCTAAGTTAGATACATTATTGATACAGCAGTGACATTCTAAAATCAAGCCTAAAAGGCAGACTATTTGGGTCACAGCAACTAGGATACCGCACTGGCCCAGATCATTCCTATCACATACTATTGTTCAAATCTACCCTTTCCTGGTTATAATGTCTCTCAAAATCAGTGAGCAGGTTTAGATTTAGCACGTTAAAAAGAAGTCACAGGAATAAAAGGTACAGCATAGGGCATATAATCATTGGTACCCTAACAGTGTTGCACAGCGGCAGATGGGAGCTACAGTCCCAAGTGTAGTAACAGAGTAATACAGAGTAGCTGAATCACTGTGTTATTACCCCAAACCAATGTAACATTGTGTGTCAACTATACTCAAATAAAAAAAGTTCTTAATATCATGTTTAACAGAAGTCATTACTATTAAAATATTTAAAAAAATATTTTGTTTTATTAGTCAGCAGCCAACTTTAAAAAATAGATCTTTAGAAGGCCTGTGAAAAATTCAGCACCAATTCTGGACTAAAAATTAAGAAATCAGTTGACATTCTTGTGCCAAACTGGTTGGTGAAAGTTGAGATCAGAATCATCGTTCTGGTTTTTGGGAGGTTAAGATGGCGGAGGAGTAGGGGACACCTTTTTCAGCCGGTCCCCTGAGTTGAGCTGGATAGGTACCAGACCAGCAGGAATATCCACGGAATCAGCCTGAGACGCAGGAAGATACATCTGGATCTCTACAAATGAACATCTCCAGCGCTGAGTATCGAGGTACGAAGCGGGGAGCCGTGAAACCGCGCACAGATATCGGAAGCTAAACAGAAGGGGGAGGGAGCCGCCGTGTCAGGGCGCCGGGAAGCGGTAGCCACCTACAAGGGGGAGCGGACAGACCGCGGACCCGCACGCTTGAGACAGCAGGCTGAGAAGGGAGCTCCGGGAGCGCACGCGGGACGGCTGGCGGTTGGCGGGCCACCTGCACGGGGGAGCAGGCGGACTCGCGGACGGCACCCGCGAGACAACAGACTTAGAACGCGAGCTCCAGGAGCGCGCGCGCAGGGCGGCTGGCGGGCCACCTGCACCGGGGAGCGGGCGGACCGCGGACCCGCACTCTGGAAACGGCAGACTGAGTCCGTGAGCCGGGAGCGTGCACCACCAAGCATCTCACGGAGCTCCGGAGCTCCGGTGTGCTCACTGGATCGAGGCTGAGACCGGGAGCTCCGGGAGCGTCCGCGGGGCGGCTGGCGGCTGGAGGGCCACCTGCACGGGGGAGCAGGCGGACTCGCGGTCAGCACCCGTGAGACACCAGACTGAGACGGGGAGCTCCGGGAGCCCGCGCGGGGCGGCTGGCGGCGGGCGGGGTTGGAAACACAAAGGACAGAGACGTGCCGGCCCTGGAAGTGAGGGCTGGGACGCCGGGTGTGGGGCGCACAGCCCGGGATGCTGCAGGGTTGAGCAGCACCAACAGAAACAGAGTTAAAGTGGCCAGAACATCAGTGGAGAACGATCCGCGATCCCTCTGTTCTGAGACAGAGGCTGAATTTCAGCCGCTGCTGCTCTCTCAGAAGAGGCATAGCAAACCGCCAGGGAAAGCCGCCAGAGAACAAAAGCCCGGAAATACCGGCTCACAGGGTGCCCATCCCCATCCCCCCTCGCAAGGGACACAGAGACTCTACCCAAACAGGGTTTTCTGAGTACCTGCAGGCAGGCCCCTCCCCCAGAAGGCAGGCTGAAAAATCAAGAAGCCCACAACCCGGAGCGCCTGAGTGGCGCAGTCACCAAGCACCTGTCTTCGGATTAGGGTGTGATCACAACGCTCCGTAAGGAGTCCTTCATCGGGCTTCTCCACCGGGAACCTGCTTCTTCCTCTCCCACTCCTCTGCTTGGGTTCCCTTTCTTGCTGACTGTCTCTCTCTCTCTCAAATAAATAAATAAACTCTTTAAGGAAGAAGCCCACATCCCTAAGATCTCTATAAAACAAGGGCGCACGGCCTGGGTCCCAGTCAACACTTGGGCTCTGGACAACCCTGCAATCTCTCTTCATCAGAATGACGAGAAGGAGAAGTCCCCCCCAGCAAAGAAAAGATAATGAGTCTGTGGCCTCTGCCACAGAATTGGCCTCGGCCACAGAATTAATACATATGGATGTATCCCAATTATCAGAAATGGAATTCAGAGCAACAATGGTCAAGATGATGAGTAAACTTGAAAAAAGCATCAGAGAAAGCGTTGCTGAGAATATAGAATCCCTAAGGGCAGAAATGAGAGCGAATCTGACAGAAATTAAAAATTCTATGAGCCAAATGCAGTCAAAACTAGAGGCTCTGACGGCCAGGGTCACCGAGGCAGAGGAACGCGTTAGCGAATTGGAGGATGGGTTAGTAGAAGAAAAAACGAAAATAGAAGCTGGTCTTAAAAAAATCCACGCCCACGAATGTAGATTACGGGAGATTACTGACTCTATGAAACGATCCAATGTCAGAATCATCGGCATCCCTGAAGGGGTGGAGAAAAACAGAGGTCTAGAAGAGATATTTGAACAAATTGTAGCTGAAAACTTCCCTAATCTAGCAAGGGAAACAAGCATTCGTGTCCAAGAGGCAGAGAGGACCCCATCCAAGCTCAACCAGGACAAACCTACGCCACGGCATGTCATAGTGCAATTCGCAAATATTAGATCCAAGGATACAGTATTGAAAGCGGCCAGGGCAAAGAAATTTCTCACGTACCAAGGCAAAGGTATCAGGATTACGTCAGACCTGTCTACAGAGACCTGGAATGAGAGAAAGGCTTGGGGGGGCATTTTTAAAGCTCTTTCAGAGAAAAACATGCAGCCAAGGATCCTTTATCCAGCAAAGCTGTCATTCAGAATTGATGGAGAAATAAAGACGTTCCAAAATCGCCAATCATTAACCAATTTCGTAACCACGAAACCAGCCCTACAGGAGATATTAAGGGGGGCTCTATAAAGGTAAAAAGGCCCCAAGAGTGATACAGAGCAGCAAGTCACAACCGATACAAAGACTTTAAAGAGAAATGGCATCATTAAAATCATATCTGTCAATAATCTCTATCAATCTAAATGGCTTAAACTCTCCCATAAAACGCCACAGGGTTGCAGATTGGATAAAAAGACATGACCCATCCATTTGCTGTCTACAAGAGACTCATTTTGAACCCAAAGATGCATTCAGACTTAGAGTAAGGGGATGGAGTACCATCTTCCACGCAAATGGACCTCAAAAGAAAGCTGGAGTAGCAATTCTCATATCAGATAGACTGGATTTTAAACTAGAGGCCATAGAGAGAGATACAGAAGGGCACTATATTATTCTTAAAGGAAGTATTCAACAAGTGGATATGACAATTATTAATATATATGCCCCCAACAGGGGAGCAGCAAGATACACAAGCCAACTCTTAACCAAAATAAAGAGACATATAGATAAGAACACAGTAATAGTAGGGGACCTCAACACCCCACTATCAGAAATAGACAGAACACCCTGGCAAAAACTAAGCAAAGAATCAAAGGCTTTGAATGCCATACTCGACGAGTTGGACCTCATAGATATATATAGAACACTACACCCCAGAACCAAAGAATACTCATTCTATTCAAATGCCCATGGAACATTCTCAAGAATAGATCATGCTCTGGGACACAAAACAGGTCTCAGCCAATACCAAAAGATTGAAATTATCCCCTGCATATTCTCAGACCACAACGCTCTGAAATTGGAACTCAACCACAAGGAAAAACCTGGAAGAAACTCAAACACTTGGAGGCTAAGAACCATCCTGCTCAAGAATGACTCGATAAACCAGGAAATCAAAAAACAAATTAAACAATTTATGGAGACCAACGAGAATGAATACACAACGGTCCAAAACCTATGGGATACTGCAAAGGCAGTCCTAAGGGGGAAATACATAGCCATCCAAGCCTCACTCAAAAGAATAGAAAAATCTAAAATGCAGTTTCTATATTCTCACCTCAAGAAACTGGAACAGCAACAGAGGGACAGGCCTAACCCACTGACAAGGAAGGAGTTGACCAAGATTAGAGCAGAAATCAATGAATTAGAGACCAGAACCACAGTAGAGCAGATCAACAGGACTAGAAGCTGGTTCTTTGAGAGAATCCATAAAATTGATAGACCACTGGCAAAACTTGTCCAAAAACAAAGAGAAAGGACTGAGATTATTAAAATTATGACTGAAAAGGGAGAGGTCACGACCAGCACCATTGAAATTGCAAGGATTATTAGAAACTTTTATCAACAGCTATATGCCAAAAAACTAAACAATCTGGAAGAGATGGAGGCCTTCCTGGAAACCTATAAACTACCAAGACTGAAACAGGAAGAAATAGATTTCTTAAATAGGCCAATTAACTATGAAGAAATTGAGTCAGTGATAAACAACCTTCCAAATAATAAAACTCCAGGCCCAGACGGTTTTCCTGGGGAATTCTACCAAACATTCAAAGAAGAAATAATACCTATTCTCCTAAAGCTATTTCAAAAAATAGAAACAGAAGGAAAGCTACCAAACTCATTCTATGAGGCTAATATTACCTTGATCCCCAAACCAGGCAAAGACCCCCTCAAAAAGGAGAATTACAGACCGATTTCTCTAATGAATATGGATGCCAAAATCCTCAACAAGATCCTTGCTAATAGAATCCAACAGTACATTAAAAGGATTATCCATCATGACCAAGTGGGATTCATACCTGGGATGCAAGCATGGTTCAACACTCGCAAATCAATCAATGTGATACATCATATCAACAAGAAAAGACTCAAGAACCATATGATCCTCTCAATTGATGCAGAAAAAGCATTTGACAAAATACAGCATCCTTTCCTGATTAAAACCCTTCAGAGTGTAGGAATAGAGGGTACATTTCTCAATCTCATAAAAGCCATCTATGAAAAGCCTACTGCAAGCATTATTCTCAATGGGGAAAAGCTGGAAGCCTTTCCCTTAAGATCAGGAACACGACAAGGATGCCCACTCTCGCCACTATTATTCAACATAGTACTAGAAGTCCTTGCAACAGCAATCAGAAGACAAAAAGGGATCAAAGGTATCCAAATCGGCAAAGAAGAAGTCAAACTGTCTCTCTTTGCAGATGACATGATACTCTATATGGAAAACCCAAAGGAATCCACTCCCAAACTATTAGAAGTTATAGAACAATTCAGTAAGGTGGCAGGATACAAAATCAATGCCCAGAAATCAGTTGCATTTCTATACACGAATAACGAGACTGAAGAAAGAGAAATTAGGGAATCCATCCCATTTACAATAACACCAAAAACCATGCGTTACCTTGGAATTAACTTAACCAGAGACGTAAAGGACCTATATGCTAGAAACTATAGATCACTTTTGAAAGATATTGAGGAAGACATAAAAAGATGGAAAAATATTCCATGCTCATGGATTGGAAGAATTAACATAGTTAAAATGTCCATACTACCCAGAGCAATCTACACTTTCAATGCTATCCCGATCAAAATACCGAGGACATTTTTCAAAGAACTGGAACAAATAGTCCTTAAATTTGTATGGAACCAGAAAAGGCCCCGAATCTCCAAGGAACTGTTGAAAAGGAAAAACAAAGCTGGGGGCATCACAATGCCGGATTTCGAGCTGTACTACAAAGCTGTGATCACAAAGACAGCATGGTACTGGCACAAAAACAGACACATCGACCAATGGAACAGAATAGAGAACCCAGAAATGGACCCTCGGCTCTTTGGGCAACTAATCTTTGATAAAGCAGGAAAAAACATCCGGTGGAAAAAAGACAGTCTCTTCAATAAATGGTGCTGGGAAAATTGGACAGCTACATGCAAAAGAATGAAACTTGACCACTCTCTCACACCATACACAAAAATAAACTCCAAATGGATGAAAGACCTCAATGTGAGACAGGAATCCATCAAAATTCTAGAGGAGAACATAGGCAACAACTTCTATGACATCGGCCAGAGCAACCTTTTTCACGACACATCTCCAAAGGCAAGAGAAATAAAAGATAAAATGAACTTATGGGACTTTATCAGGATAAAGAGCTTCTGCACAGCCAAGGAAACAGTCAAAAAAACTAAGAGACAGCCCACGGAATGGGAGAATATATTTGCAAAGGACACCACAGATAAAGGACTGGTATCCAAGATCTACAAAGAACTTCTCAAACTCAATACACGAGAAACAAATAAACAAATCATAAAATGGGCAGAAGATATGAACAGACACTTTTCCAATGAAGACATACAAATGGCTAACAGACACATGAAAAAATGTTCAAAATCATTAGCCATCAGGGAAATTCAAATCAAAACCACACTGAGATACCACCTTACGCCAGTTAGAATGGCAAAGATAGACAAGGCAAGAAACAACAATTGTTGGAGAGGATGTGGAGAAAGGGGATCCCTCCTACATTGTTGGTGGGAATGCAAGTTGGTACAGCCACTCTGGAAAACAGTGTGGAGGTCCCTTAAAAAGTTAAAAATTGAACTACCCTATGACCCAGCCATTGCACTACTGGGTGTTTACCCCAAAGATACAGACGTAGTAAAGAGAAGGGCCATATGCACCCCAATGTTCATAGCTGCATTGTCCACAATAGCCAAATCATGGAAGGAGCCGAGATGCCCTTCAACAGATGACTGGATTAAGAAGCTGTGGTCCATATATACAATGGAATATTACTCAGCTATCAGAAAGAACGAATTCTCAACATTTGCTGCAACATGGACGGCACTGGAGGAGATAATGCTAAGTGAAATAAGTCAAGCAGAGAAAGACAATTATCATATGATTTCTCTCATCTATGGAACATAAGAACTAGGAGGATCGGTAGGGGAAGAAAGGGATAAAGAAAAGGGGGGTAATCAGAGGGGGGAATGAAACATGAGAGACTATGGACTGTGAGAGGCAAACTGAGGACTTCAGAGGGGAGGGGGTGGGGGAAGGGGATAGCCTGGTGATGGGTAGTAGGGAGGGCACGTATTGCATGGTGCACTGGGTGTTATACGCAACTAATGAAGCATCAAACTTTACATCGGAATCTGGGGATGTACTGTATGGTGATTAACACAATATAATAAAATAAAATTAAAAAAAAAAAAAAGGGAAAAAAAAATTATGGTGACTAACATAATATAATAAAAAA